>NC_135241.1:14562842-14862842 GCF_947623445.1 Clavelina lepadiformis
TGGTGAAGTTGATGAGCGAACCGTTGAAGATGGTTGGAGCATAGAGGAGGAACCTGAGCCTAAGCGCGAAGTTAGTCTCATGGCGGAACGTTTTGTCAATACTTCATGCAATTACTTAACATATACTTTGAAATAAATTACTATCCATGGTTTCAGAACAGTCATGTTGGCGAAGTTGACGCAAGCATGTTTCCCTTTCCTGAAATTTACACTTGTATAAAATGTGATTTTCAGCATCGTAATCGACTCGTATTTCAAGTAAGGGTTGTTTTCAAATGCATTATTCAAGCAGACACAGTAAATGTGCCATAATACGCAGAAAAAACCATTAAGCATTCTTGTTGCTCACTTTCTCTAACATAAGGTTACTTTAATATTAAGTATTAAGCAATGCTCACAAGACAAACGCCTGCGTGATATATAAGTAGTCAGTGTTTTTACACCTAACCTCGTTTTACCCAAAACAAAATATTAATAAATAGTTAGAGTAAGACTATGAGGTATACTGGTATTAAAACTATGTTACTGTATAGAAAGAGCACTGAATAGGTAAATGTTCTGTGTAAAAACGTAAGCAGGCTCTGTACTTGTGCTCATAGGATCATATTATGGAGCACTCCCGCAAAACATTGGAAAACCCCTGTGATGTTTCGTCTGCAGCATTCACTATGGTTCAGTGCACGGAATGCGGCTTATGCTTTGCTTCTCTCGCTTCTCTTGATAAACATCTTCGTGTAAAACATAAGGTATGTGGCTCCACGTTTTGTTGATCTCTCCTTACTTCAGACGTAATTATGTTTCACCGTATCTTAATTGACCGTTTTTACTTGAAGATAAAACATCGTGCACTATTGGAACGCTATGATGCAAAACTGCGAGAAGAAAGGAATAGCAAACAACTGATTGACTCTAATGGGAAACCCGATACCTCAGGACTTGTTGCAAACTTGCATCGGTGCAAGGTTTGTTTTCGCAAATTCGCCCACGACACCGAGCTTAAGACTCATATGCGAACTCATGGTCTAGCATTTGTCAAATCTAAGCAACATTGACATCGTATTACTTTGCGTTTTCGCTTTTTTTGGTATAACGCTTGTATCTATTTTTCTATCCTTCTCTCCTGCTGTAAAGGTTTTTAGTCGTTAATAGTACCCAGCACTATGTTGCTTGCTAAGCAGCCTGCCATATTTTCATGATCTTTTCGCAACACGTATTTCGTTGCGATAGATGTCTGAGAACTTGGTAATTTGCGGAAAGAGTGTGTAATTTGCAACTTTTCATGCGTTCAGTCTTAGATCCTTGTTTTTCTTGCATTCTTTTCTTTGCATTTTAAATGTATTTATGATAGTTTTTCCAGAGTTTATGTCAACTTTTCATTGGATAACTTATCGTGTTTGCTGCCTGTGGCAATTCCAATGTTTTTTATAATCTTTGTACAGCAGCAAGTAGGCTATCTTCCCGCGTACCACAACATTTTCGCACAAAACATTTTCTTGATGGTACAGTTATAGAATCCACACCACCTGGTGGTTATGTTTAGTGGAGGTGTAAAATACCATACTTTACCAGCATAACGTTTCATGTTTGTTTATACAGTTTTGCACGTCCAGTAATGTGCAGTATTCTTTATTTCTGTGTGACTAACGTGCAAGAAGTGGTACCTGTTTATGCTGTTTCTCATTATATCTTTTGTTATCTGAAAATTGCTAGTGACCACGATAAGTGATGTTTTACCTAGATATCGACATGTAGAATTTTGAATAATTGTTTGTCTCGTGTCTTTGTACTACTGGTAGAGTTAGTAAGTACGTTGTGAAGTACATTTTGTGCTTTATTGTCTCGTTTACGCACGTGCCTGTTTGCAATTATCACTTTAGTTTTTATTTCATAAAATAGCAAACCGTATCCGCACTGTCTGGTGCTGCCATCCGTGTTCGTTGATGTTTTGGCTGACACGTGTATCAAATGTTTCCGATAAACTTTAAATATCACCGTGGGGAAATTTGCATTACACACTAGACAGTTTTTGTAGCGGACATGGCGAAATACGCCGCTGGGTTAGATACTGCAACTAACAATTTTTTGGGTAACATATCATATGGTTGTCGTAAGAAGATACGAGAAAATATGTAAGACGATTAAAATTATAATTGGAAGTTTGTAAACGAACGAGAAAGAGGTTCTCATCAATATATGTGAGTAGAGAAACCTAAACGCAGCATGACTCAATAAAAAGGACGCAATAAAGGTTGTATCTATGAAAATGTCCAACATTGGCAAACCGTACTGAAGTGAAAATTGTCAGTCTCCTAAGCAAGAAATAAATCTAGCTAGACCCAATTCAAGGTCGGCAATTATATTAACAATACATCCTGAGTGCCTATGGCACTTGAGTCCGAAGAAAGTGAGCAATCAAATTTCCATGTGATGTGGAATGCTCTTACATGGGTAAAACTATACGCCTCTTTGGGACAACAATCAAAGGAGCAGACGCGGTTAGACCGGTTCTACGTAAAGTCAGCCATAAAAAACATCAAGCAGTGAATGACTTGCAATAACATCAACTTTAACATACTGTGTAGTCAACTACAAAATATTAAGTAAATGTAAAACAGATTATAATTATTATGAGTGCATAATTTAGTCAGCCCCGTTTGTTAGAAAAATAAACCTTCTACTTGAAAAATGGGGTTTCGAAATTAGCGTCCTCTTCTTTTTGAATACTTACGTCTAAAAAGTTTCACCTTGTTGAGATTATTTTGACTTCCTCAATCGCTCTCTTATCGATTTTATTCATCTTGAGTACATAGCGAGATTTAACCGTATATTTCTGCTTTTATACAGTTTTGTCTTAGTCCTTACTCCTTATATATTTCGTGTCACTTAATGTCATATCTTTGTGGGCCATCGAGTCGCCTTACTTCTGAACAAAATTCTTGTTTTATGTGCCAGCACACTAGATGCGATTTACACGAAAAACATCACATGCGGCGGCTTTCTTTGAGATCACATGCGATTTGGTTTATGCGCTGAACTCTATTACCGTACGTCAACGTATTCGCTCCAAAACAAACATGTTTGTTTTTTTCTGACAATGACGGTAACCAGAGTTTCCATTTCTGTTATAACTTTGAGAATTTGGGTTAGTTTGGGCATTAGTACTGTTTTGAATAGAATTTTAAGAAGTTATCAAAAAAAATTAGTTAGGATGTCCATTATTAGGCCCTGTAGTTCTGACCATATGGAAGTCGTGTTATTCAGGGATAGGGAATAAGATTGGGGTCCATGATTAAAAAAGTTGTTGTTTTAACAGAAATGGAAAGACTGGTAGCCGTTCTGACGGTTACATGGTGCCTTGTCGTTATACATAGACATCCATATTCTGCTTTGATGCCAATAGGCCTACTCCTACAATGCGTCATTATTTACCTGTTTTTCCTTGGCTAGTTCTCGCAGGTCACTGAAGTTCGTTGACCTTGCTGACTGGACAGCGCAGTCTAGACATGTCGCCATGATGTGAACACATTTGGTTGAATTTGTGTTCTGAGGTTTATTTGTACAACGACCAAAGTTTGAATATCTAAAGGCGCCTGCACAATAGATGCGAAAAACGAAATTGCAAGGAAACACATGCGATGATCAGCCAGTCGTCGCACGCACACGTATTCGCACTTGTCTGCACAATGAATGCGTCAAGAACCTAATTCGCAATCGCAGGTGAAGGTAACTACAGGTTATGTGATGCAATGGGTTCCAGGTCGATTCAACCCACGGGCAATTCAAACCAGGACGATTTAACCCATCATTATCGTTTATTACCGTCATTACCCATTACCGTTATCTGTCATTACACTGGTCAACAAAAATTTTGTTGCATTTCTACAAACACTTGTTCTTATCTAATTTGGGGGCGCTGAATCCGAATCTGACCTTATTTTTTTCGGCAAAGGTCTAGCTTTTTTGCAAATTGAGATTTTTTATTTTTTATTTACTAAATTCAAATTTTCTGAAAATTACATGATTTGTCAAATGACGTTCTTGCTTATAGTCGAATAACCAACCTCAAAACAAAAATAGGTTCCCAGAAATTATTGTGTTACCACTAGCATTTGTATTTACAGACAATTAGGCTCCAAATGTTTGAAAAAATGTAACAAAGAACATTTTTGCTGGTAAATACATGTAGGCTAATAAGCGATTTTTTTTTTGCAAAATGACATTGAAAAGAATGATGGCAATCCAATAACGTCTGCGTTTGTACGCTTTTTGCGTTTGCTGCTTTAATTTTATCATATGACAAAGCAGGGAAAGTGTAAAGAAGATGATGAAAGGACTCGTTGTCAGGATTTAGAGCTTTAACAAACTGTGTCATGAGACCTAGTTTAATGTGCAGGGGCGGAAAAATAATTTTGTCTCTGCTTACGATTGGGTTGTGTGTTACATTAGGCATGCCAACTTGAAATGTTTCACGTAAAGGCCGCTCCTTCTGTGTCCAATGTTTTTCACGTGCTCTGCTGTCCCACATGCATAGATAACATAGAAATTTAGTGTATCCTCTTTGCTGACCTAGCAGAAAACTAACCATTTTGAGGTTAACACAAATGATCCAGTTGTGCTCATGTTATCTGAGCAAATCCATAACAATTCTGATGTCATCATGCCGTTCCTTTAAGACAGTGGAGTGACCAACTGGAACAGCTTCATAAACATTTCCATTGTGTAAAAGGACACACTTGAGGCTGCGCTCGGAACTGTCCAAAAACAATCGCCATTGTTCTGGATCATACGAGGAGATACCCAGTTCTTCGAGAAGACCAGGTATATCGTTGCAATATACCAGCATATTTTCCTCTGAAAAATAGGGAAGAAAGAGTTCTTCTCTTTTTCGAAAAAAGGAAACCTTTACAGATTAATCTAGAACCTGTTTTTCCTTGAGTCTGGAGGCTAAGAGCTGAGCTTCTTGCTTGGACAAATCTAAATCACGTACTAAGTCATTCAGTTTTGATTGATTAAACTGCTGAACAGCTACTCTGGTTTCACAAGAAGAGTGTTCAGATTCTGTATCTGTTCTTTCATACTCCATTTCCATAACTTCTTCCCTTTCCGATTCAGTTTCCTCATCTTCAGAAAATGTAAAACCACTAAAGACTGGAGGAGGGAATCTATCAGAGTGCGGAACAGGTCGTATAGCTGATGGTATACTTGGATAAGAAAGCATTAGTCGGCTCTTCCTGCCAACACCTTTCACATTTACCATGCAAAAGTAGCAGTCAGTCGTGTAATCTTGGGGTTCACGCCACACCATTGGAATGCAAAAAGGCAGACTCTTCCGCTTTCCTTTTGTTCAGTCTCTGAGCATTTCTTCGCAGTTATGGCACACAATATGTGGAGACCATTTCTTGTCTTGATCGCCAAGATGGATGCCAAAGTAAACTCTGTAGGCAGGCTTCACGAACGATGTTATATTTCATCTTTGACGAAAAAAGCGTGTACACACCACAGATATAACAAAATGAATCAGGTTTATTTTTGCATTTACGAGTGTAAAATAGAGCTTATAACCTATCCTACAGCGTCTATCCGCAATACCTCATTATAATCAAACTGCTTAGCTTCTTCAAACGCCCTTAAACAGCAGTAGGCTACAACTTAAAAGAGCTGAAAGCTTCTATCTGAAACACTGGTACTGTACCATACAGACAGCGCACACTAAATATGAGCCAGAAACGAAAAAATTTGAATTTTCGATTGCATAAAAACTAGAGCATGCATCAAGAAACTGATTGCAGATTTGAAATCAGCATCCCAAGATTGTGTAGAATCAGTTAAAAAATCTCATGCAACAAAAAATAAAAAAAAATTTGTTGACCAGTGTTATCCATTAACGTTATTGCCATTACCGCCATACTCTAGTGCAATGGTTCCCAACCTTTTTACACCAGGAGGCCGGTAAAGATTTTAAAAAATATTCACGGACCGGTAAAGATTTAAAATAAATGTTCACAGACCGGCAACAAAAGATCGTAGTGAATAGAATAGATATGTGTAATCTTTTTTTATAACCAAAGTTTTCGTTGCGTATGCGGTATCAACGAAGGCGAGATACATCAGTTTTGCTGCTGCGAATCGGCCAGGCGTAAAATGAGTTTTACAGGGAATAACAATTTTGCAATACTTATGAGTCCATATTAAAACTAGCTTGGTAGAAAGTAAGATATTTTGTGGACCGTCAAAAAAATTACGCGAAACGGCGGTTGGGAACCACCGTTTTAGTGCACCCGTTCCAGCAATGTCCGTGGTGGAGGAGGATATTAATCGACTTAAGTTGATCTTGATATACGGCATTATAGTCTTCTGTTGAGGAACTAAATCGCCCAACAAAAGCATAGTAGTTCGGTCAGGTAGCCTACGCGTATATGTTGAGGTAAGAAGCGTAGTAGCCTAGGACAAGCGTGTAACAGTCCAACTGAAAAATTGGTAGTTGGCTAACTTGTTGTATGCTTCGATATTTCGATTGTACTATCACTTTTATTGGCCTTACATGACATAGCCTAGTTGGAGTCACCAGCGAATTCGATTATTTATGACGTATTGATGACCACTGGCAGATTACAGCATGCGTGTCTTTGCGACTGCATTGCGGTGCGGCGGTGCGCTCGCATTCCATGTGAAAGCACCTTTTGTGTTACAGTTACCCTATATATTAACTTATGCTTCTACAAAGCACAAAAGTATAAAACTACTTCATTATGTGTTTGTGAAATATTGTGTAATCTTTTTGTATAAAATTTAAAATGTAGCAAGAAAACTCTGAGTATAGGCCCTTCTGGTATCTTTTAGCACCGGGCTTGTCATGGTCTTAATTCAGCTCTGCACAGCACAACTTACTTGACGACCATTATTATATGTCCACTCTATATTTGAACAATTAACAGGAACACATAGGTATAATGTTTTTACACAGCTATAATCCAATATAAGCCAAATCATGGGTACTAAATACGTCGCTCGTCATCGACCAGTCGAAGTCAGTCAGACCATCCAAAAACTATTTGGATATTTACCTATAACCATTTTTTACATGAAGGGAAGCTGTTCCACTTGTTTCTTAAAACTTTCCAACATCATCGAATACTTTAAGCGGATAACAAGCTTAGTAGCGTGTATAAATAATTATATATATTTTGCGCTGGGCATAAGAGATGCTTTATTAGTCAATCATTTCGGCCTTGCTATCGTAAAGGTAACTCGTGAGCCCAAATCTCAAACATTTAAATCTGAGCCAAAGCTTCGTTTAGCTTACGTTTTTTCCGCGGCCGCTTTGGCGGATTCGGGCGAATGCACATGTCTTTCTTTCGCTATATTCTTGATACAAGTTTGCGAGCAAACGTACATGTTGGTTGGTCGTTCGAAAGCAAATTTTAGAGATGAAGGAGTGTTGTTTGTTTAGTTAGAGCGAAGGTTTGATAGGCAAACCAAGTCGGTAGTAGTTTTAATAAAATGATTTATCTGTTACTGCCTGTTAGAACTTTTTTTTCATTCTATATTTTAGTATTACTCTCAAGACCACATTACTTTTGTCTTTTTGTTGTTAGGCTTGTTAACGTGGTCATTGGCCTTAGTATAAACTTGCTGTTTGTTGTCAGTTAACACACGTTTTTTGCGTTATGGTTCAGTTAAAGGAGTTATAGACGTTGCCCTCTTTATAGCAATAAAAAATTCTTCTAGAAATATTTTTTATAGTGTAGAAATTCGCAATGAATATAAAGGAAAGGTTAAAATAACAGCAAACTGCAAAATATTGGAGTAGGAAGGGTTGCAACGCTAGTTTTTTTGGTATAGAATGTTGTCTCAAGCGTATACGACTTGATGCAAAGCATCGATCGAGATCAATCGGTCAAGTGCAAAAGTTGTGCTGGCCGAACGAGATGTACATAGATTACCTGGTAGACCATTTTACAATTTCTAACTTTTTCAATCAACGGAAGTATGTAAACCATCATTGATAAGTACAAACTTAAATATATTAAGAATTTTGTATAACCGGGAGAGCTTTTTTGTTAATGAATGATTTTGTGTTATTACCTGTATACTTTTGTAAGTTCGCAAACGAAACATGTGTAGGCAGCCTTGACTGACACTTCTTGTTTTCGCAGAGATGCTGACATGGAAACGATGGTATCTTTGTGTTATAACATAAACAATTAGCAGTGTCAGCGTAATCACGCAACGTTGCACTTTTGAAAGAAATTGTCATTTCACACGTAAATAAAAGAATCGCCTTCTCTAATATAGGTGACCTACTTCAATCGATTGTTAGCCCGCCATAGCTCTGTTCTTAGACATGTGGTACCACCCGCAGTTGTCCAGACTATATAAAGTATTTGACGATAGAGAGAGACGAACTAGCTGGCTTTCAAATACCACGAAGTAGTAATGGCTACGATAATTGAAGTTGCAAAAAACAGCATGTTTACGTCGGGTAAAAACCGTAGTTTAAATCGTCGGGTAAAAATCTATGGAAGCAATAGATTTAAACGTTTTTTACGTTTATCTTTCGTTTCAATTCATTGTTTCCATAGATATTCCCCTGTGTTTTAGACTACACCACTTACAGTGAGCAGTTCTTAGTTCTTTTTGTAGGCTACTGTATATATTTTTAAATTTCATTACAGCCGACGTACGCTCTGAAGAGGGATGATTTGATTATTATCATCCGAAACTTGTCAGCATTATGTAAGTAAAATATGGTTTTAACTGCTTCTGTTGTAGCCATTATTATTTCGTTGTACCAAAGTCTTGCTTATAGTCAATATAGTGGCGCTATTCACGTTTCAGAAAAGCATTACTTCGCTATTCCGCTACCAAACAGACGATTGATTAAGTATATTGTATGTTTCACCTTATAATAGTCAAGCGATAGCAACTGTTGAAAAGCAATACTTAACCGAAACGAATCGTTTATTGCGCAGATGCGCTTCTTTTTAGGTGTGTTATGAGAGTGTTATATCCAAAGATTACGGTTTTTGTACAACCAGGCTTTTCGCTGTTGTCTACAGCTAACTTAATTTCGCTCAATTTTTACGAAATCCGTTGGTGCTATTGTAATAAAGTCATGTGTTTCCCCAGTCAGTCGGAATGTACCAATGTCATTGAATCGAAGAATAGGAAGTCAGTAAGATCACCTGGGAAAATGAACCAGTTTCTTTTCTCGTCTTCAGGAAAAACGTGGTGGGCTGGTGGCTTCTTCTTGCCTTACAGCAATTTCAACATTCGTGAATCGTGATAATGCGTTCTACTGCAAAGTTGACTGACTATTGATTTAATCACTGGTGTAGTAATCATTCCGGCAGTAATCGACGTCTCCCTGAGTGAAACAGAAAACCAATGCAAAAAGAAAAATGTGACAAGCCTATTGTTTGATATTCGAAAAAGTAAAAAGCATCGCCCGCAGGCTTGTAGTAAGTATGTGGTAAGATTGGTGGATAACATAAAATTACAACCTTTCGCGCAAGGTATCGTAAGGCATGTGCAATAGTTTGATATCCAGTTTGGATTTTGCATGATTTCACATTGCGGACAGCAAATAGAAATGGTTTCAGTTTACATGCCTCTGTGGCATTTGTAGTGATACAGTAAATTACAAATTGTGCATAATATTAAGAAAGTTGTATTGTCTTTAGCTAGTCATGTTATTCAAACATTTAATTCTTGAAACGTAAATAGTTTGCTGGATTTCAAACAATAGACGTAGTTTTGGAAAGTGCTTGTAGTACATGTTAGGGTTACGAATTTAAACGTGTTCTTGTTGGCAATATCTGTATCACGTAAAAGTGTTGTCAGGTTGTTAGTGGTTACAAAGGAAATATTTTGACGCATCGATCTGTGACGTTTAACTGGTGGCCTACTCTGATTGACTATAGCAGACGGCTATAAAAAAGACATAGTTTTGGCTTAATTCTCTTTTAAAATGTCTCTTGTGAAAATCTCGGCTAATGAAAGCTCTCTTGGAAAAGTATGTTTTGGAAATGGTACATGCAGAATTTCTTCTGATGTAATTAACGACTTCACGTTTTTGGAATATAAGAATTTGAACTTTTAAATCGCTATCTCTCTTTCAGTAGGCCCCAGCCTAAAGGTCTTGCTCAAGTCACATGATATAGACCTACAGTCAATCGGGTTTCAAAAATAATAATGTCTTAGGCTGCATCTCCTTTTAGGTGGCACGTATTTAGCTCATGGAATTTTTCAAAATACGGTTGGCTTTCTATTGAAAACTGAACTAAAAACTTGAATTTGGTAAAAGCGACTTTTTCATGAATCACTTTTTTCAATACATCACAACTCAATGAGCTCCTCCGGTTATATTGAGTTCAAATGAAAATCATTGTTTCGTAAGTCTTTTAAATAGAAACAATGTTGTCTAAGGGTGACAAGAAATTTGTTGATAAAATTGGATACAGGGTAATGCTATTGTGGTGTTTTCTGGAACAAACATTTGAACTTTTGAAGCATCAACGACACAATTTGATTTGTACCTGGTAGCCTATAAATCGTTCATGTTTGCTTAACACTAATTAACCGATCTTTAGGCGCTGACAATGATAAGAAACATCTGAGTAATGATAGCTGAACTGTCTCAAAAATGATATGATCAACAGTTGAAAGAGGTGGAAGTGCCTGGGAAACGTTGCCCAACCGACACTTTGTCAGCATCTCAAGCGCTGTTGTAAAAGCAGTGGTTGTCAAACACTTTCTTTATCGAATTATAAGAAGCATACAGCTGTTATGAGTACAAACGCATGACTTACTCCCGAAACACCACTTTTCGTATGGGGGCACAACGCCGCATGTTTAGTCGACGCTCTGTTGTAGGACTTCTCACTGGTATTCTTTTGGGATTCAACTTGGCCTCATGGCTGGTCATACCGGTACCAAGTCATACTGATATTGAGATAGAAGTGATTGCTCGTAACGGTGGCGATGAAACGAAACGTCAGGGAATTGAATTTGCCGAATTTCGTCTTGGTGCTACTAGAATTCGACGAAAACAAGGCTTAGGATTGGTTAAAATTGGTCATGACTGCGATCACGAATTTGTTGACTATGGAAATGCAGAGCATCGAGAGAGTTGGGTTGGTCAAGACGGTCGTAAAAGTCGTGTGAAAAATACGAAAGGTAATAGAATAGAGGATATATCAGATAAAGATAAGGCTAATTATGAAAGAGCACTTGAACTGTTTGATCTTCAACAAGAACGTTTAAAAAGACAAAAGGAACTGGAGGTTTTCTATGAAAGTGACATTGAAAATGAAGATGACGGTGATGAAATGCCCCAAGATCGACTCGAAGATTTTCAGCTACCAGCAAACGTGCAGAAATACGTTGAGTACGACCCGGACACAGCTCTACCGGTCGCTGATGGAGAACCAAAAAAACCAGAAAAGTACGGGCTAACTATGCAGCCGAGCTTTTTACTACCTAAAGAGAAAACACCACGTTCTGTTCACCTTGCTGACAGAAAACACTTTATTTATGTTGGAGTTTTGACTGCTCAAAAGTATCTTAGTACGCGTGGTCGCGCTATTATTGATACATGGGCTTACCGTGTTCCGGGAAAAGTGGAGTTTTACGTGGGAGAAGATGTAAAAAATCCTGACGACGGAGGTAAACCTTTGCCACTGGTTCAACTGAAGACGGTGAAAGATGATGTGTACCCACCTCAAAAGAAGTCATTTTTGTTGTTAAAGAATATGTACGACAATTATCTCAATTCTGGGTGAGTACGAATTTTAACAATTTTTTATGTACAACTTCGCACGTTGGCGTATTTTATCTTAATAACACGTAGATAAGTAGGAGATACTTTTCTGCAGATATCAATGGTTTATGAGAGCTGATGATGACGTTTATATTAAAATAGAAGAGCTCGAAAAATTTTTGAGACGTCTAAATAGCAGTCAGCCAATTTTTCTTGGTCAAACCGGACTCGGAAACGCAGAGGTAATTCTTTAATTTTTAGATTTAGAACTGTATAGGCCTAGTTGCTAGTGTTATGGCTATAAAGATGAACGTCAAGTCAATATTGCAACTCCTGTTACCGATGATTTTTCTAAACCAGGGTTCCTTAAACTGGGGTCTGCGGACGCCTTGCTGGTACATGGATGAGTTTTAAGGTGCCGTCAAGTAATTTAGATAAGGGTTCTGTGTAGGGGTACGACCCCTAATTTAAGAACACCTAAAAAAAACCTGAATTTACTTTTTCTCCGAAGAAGTAAGACCTTTTTAGAGACAAGGGAAAAATCTGCACTCAAAAAAGGGCCCACAGCAAAAAATATAGATTTAGGGGTCGGTTAAAAAAGTTTAAAATCCATAATTCTCAACATACAGTATTTTGCATTGTGACACCATAATCACCGCCATCTTTATAATAATAGGAGGCCAAATTTGCGATACAATTTTGGCAATAACTTCTTAGCTACTAAATATTATTGAAAATCCTTTTACTAGTATGTTTACTGACAACTACTTTTTCATTTGAGGACAACTTGTTTTTGAACTTGCCCGTCACTTAAAATTTACACTTGTGCAACTACAACAGAAAATTAGCAGTTATGGATTAGGAGTCGTGGTCTCTTAAAACTTTCTTCGGAATCTCTTAAAATTAACGATCTTAAAAAGCCCGGCACGTTTCCAACGAGATTTTTGTGTCTTTGTTTTCGGTAGTTACCGCTGCCGGAGTAGGCCAGTGCAGCAGCCATGACTAAGCTCAATGAGCTGTAGCTCGACACCATCAATAATACATAACCAAGAAATCGCTCAGTGCTATCAGACACTGACATTTCGATGTTTAACTATGAATACGCTATGCATCTACAAATGCAGTAGAACTCATTAAATAATTGCTTATCCGAAGGAATTAGTTTTGCTTCCACCGTGATAATACTTGTTTTTTATGTAAACTGCCGCCGACAATATGAAGGACGCCCATATTGATAGCATCAATGGAATTGTACCAACGCAAGAATAATAACAAAAACGACCTAACAAGAACAACAGCTGAATGATATCAACTCAAAACGTGTAACAACACCGTATTTGTTACAACATGTGAAAACGTCCAACCGTTGAAAAGTATCCATAAAGCAATAATTACAACGCTTTCAGTGTATCGACACTAGTTATCACCAACACTAAAGTATCAAGACAATATCAATATCAAAAGCATAATATGATGAAACATATAAAACTATCAACCTATGCTTTAGATCAGCATCGGAATAAGATCATATTTGGACTGATCAGTATCATATTTCGCCTGCAAATGGTCATATTTCACTTGAGTAATATCATATTCCACCTGAATAAGATCATATTTCACCTAAATAATATCCAATTTCGCCTGAATAAGATTATATTTCGCCTGAATAAGATTACGTTTCGCCTGAATAATATCATATTTGGGATCATATGGGATGTGTAGGATGTACTTCCTTTTTGAACTTATGAAAGTAATACTGTAAAATTTACAGTGTAAATCATGCGTTGGAATTGTAAACTTGAGGATACACCTCTGGCGATGGTTACACACCGGTGATAAAATTGTTACAAAGGATTTGGTAGTAATCAGTGTAATGTATTACTCTGCTGTTGTTATACTGGCTTAGTTATACCTTTTCAGTTGATGATATATATCAGGTAATTTTCATCTTGTTCTAGGTATGGTATTATCCAGTTGATGATAATATTACCCGCGTTCAATATATGAACACATTAAAAAAAAGCGTTGTTAAATAAAGGACAATGAATCACGAAAATAAAGGTGACTGAATCCCACAACCCACAACCACACAATTTTGTGAACCCCACAAAATGCGATATACGGTAACATCGAAATTTTGTATGAAAGGAACGAGGCAGACTGAGTCTTGCACATGGTGATAATTACTGCATGGGTGGACCAGGAATGATATTCAGTCGGGAAGTGGTACGTCGCGTTGGCCCACACATTCAAGAATGCGTCAAAAAATTATATTCGTGGCATGAAGATGTTGAATTAAGCAGATGCATTCGGAACTTTGCCGACGTGAATTGCGCATGGTCTTATCAGGTTGGTTGATTTGACTAAAATTGGTTGCTGGATTTAACATGGTTAATATGTTTGGTTGTGTTTGCGGGTTTTAATAAAATTTCCAAACAAAGGAAATAATCCTTTCTGGAGTTGCTGCAAAATATAACGTGGAACAAGTTTCAAACGGGACAAACATCATTTCGCAGTAGTATTACTTTGTATTTTTAAAGTCATCTGTTGCCGTTTAAAAACTTTGGTACGGCATTCAAATGACGTTGCGGAAGCGATCACGAAAACTACAGGTTGCAAACTCACTTACGAATAACGCAATTCTCTTTACTGTAAATGGCACAGTTGTTTGTACCTACATTGAACTGACCTAGAATTAATTTTAGCCTTCAGCAAAGTAACTTAGGAGCGGTCATATCCATCTCTTACGAACCCTACTTGTTATTTATAGTATTCAAAGGTCATTTCCTACCTAGTATTCTGATTTACTACTGTAGCTATTTCCTGAAATCCTTGCGTCCAACTTAAAATATTCTCAGCTTTCCTAAACTTGCTTTACTACTTATAAAAATGCTTGCATGTTTCTGACTGGTACGCAAGTTACACAACCAAGGTATGTTTATGTCTTTGCTGCGATATAGCCTGGAAATATTTTTCTTGTCTTATGTTTGATGTTATTACGTGTGTGATGTTTATTATTGGCTGCCACCATTTCACCAAAAAAAAATCATGCGTTCGAAGTTAGTTTTCAAAGTTTCTTCATAACCTAACTTAAATTTTGTAATAGGTTAGTGGGCTAACCTAAACCTAACCTAAATCTAATTCCAATAAATCCTTACTTAGCTTAAATTGACTTTTTTGCATCCCCATTCTCCTAAGTTAACCGCATAACATCATGCTGCGTGACCGACATATGCTGAAATAGTCATTTGGTATATTATTTTATAATTCAGTACTTGCGAATGTGACATGTTCGTTTGTAAATCTTACCTCTGATAATTTAATCGTCAATGATGATCTTAGCTTTTTGTGATCTGTTACCTGACGATATAGTAACTAACAGAACAAACGTACGAATTTGATAAATACAATGTCTAACATTATATGATTTGATCTTACTGATGTTGGGAGACATGACGTTATACTTTTCATCCTGGTAATAATATGTTTCCACCGCGCCAGTAATAAAAAATACAATGAATGAATGCTTACCACTTGTGTGATGGTCACCATCGATGAAATTTTTTAATTCGGCGCAGGCTTGCAGGTGCTCGCAGACTGCCGATTATTTCGTATGCAAAACTGCAATTTATTCCAACCACGTTGTTACTCGAACTCTATTGTGTGAACGTTTTCTGTATTTAACTATGGATATCGTCTTGGTTTTGTTCCATCCCGTAATAGTTTTATTTCAATATTTTTGATTTTGATTCCATATTGAGCTTATTCCTTTGGTGAAATTAATGAGGGCGCCTTAACTTTACAATTTGCTTGTTTGGTGTTAATGCTATCCAAGTTGTCAATGATTAATATGAAAACTGTCGTGGAATAGCTTCGTCAACTGGTTTTGATAGCATAAAATGTCAGTATCTAATGTATGAAATGGGTAAGTAATAAGCTTTATCATGATATTTGTTATTTGCAGCCAAACAAGCAGAACGAATGTAATTTAGTTATGGAATGTGAGCGTTTTTATTATCATCAACTGTTATGTGTGCGGTAGCTTAGAGCAGGGCTTCCCAAACTGGGGGTCGCGACCCCTTGCGGGGTCGCGTAACGAAATTCAGGGGTCGCACAGCGTAGGCTATACCAATTTTACACGAAATACAAAATACAATCAAAACAAAATATCGTTCCAGCCTAATCAACGTTGAAACCGCCTTGAGACCAGCAGTAACAGATATTGAGCCACGGCTGGACTTGCTTTGTAGCAGAAAGCAGTCGCACCAATCACACTGAATAAATGTGTGTGCTTTTTTGTTTCCAGTAGCCTACATATGTGTAAAGTAGTAAGTAGGCTTTGAGTTCTGGTTGCTTGAATTCAGTCTTTGCATCTCAATAAATGTCACTAATGACTAATGTATATTTCGCACTGCTAATCAATTTAAACGTGAAGGATCCCGGAAAACTTCAGAAATTTGAAAGGGGTCGCGAGCAAAAAAGTTTGGGAAGCCCTGGCTTAGAGTCTTTGAGATAAATCAGCAACTGTATCACGTCTTGTGTAGCCTGCAATTTTAAAACATTTAACTAAACGATCAAGTATTTTCCAAGACAAAAGTCTCCTGAAATGCGTATTTGATTTTATCTGCTTGCAACAAAGCTTGTTGTTTATTATTGCCATACGTTTCAAGCATTTTTGTACGCATGTTAAATTCCACACTTGTGTTTCCATAAACATTCACTTATTGGTTTCCTTTGTTTTCTGCAGATGCAAGAATTGTTTTACGAGCATTACACGCTTCGCAAAGGGTATATTGATCCCTTTATTGAGCCAAACAATCCGAAGTTGTACACTGCGTTGACGCTCCATCCAAACAAAAATCCCGCCTACCAGGTCAAACTGCATAAGTTTATGAACTTTCAAAAGATACAGAATAATTTAAAACGCATAAAAACTTTATCGCGTGAAATCGTGAGCTCTAACAAATTTCTCAATACTCGATCTGGAATGGAAGAATACATGCTGGGCATTGCACCTACTCTTCGTCGTTTTGTTCCTCGCAAAAGAGACGAAGTACTTCCCTGGGATTTTATGTCTGAAAGACTATGGTATTCGTTTCCACCGCATCAAGCCAGACGTGCAGTTTCTACAGACCGACAGCTAACGGCTCGAAGTATTATTATGAGGGTAAGTTTTTGACTCATCAAACATTGCTCTGAATTGAATCTATTTCCTGTGTGTAGAGCAATTTAAACACCAACTGTCTGGCAGAACTGTGTTTGTTTGCTCTCTCGGTTTCGTCCATATATTTCTGACGTACACCACACACGATTTGGTCGTTGCTGGTAAAGCATGCTGTGGTTAGCTTGTCAAACATATCCGACATCATTTATGTGTGTGTCAGTTATTTTTGCTTGCATGACCAAACATAGGAACATATACTATACATATACTATACAGTAAAAGGTCGCGATTTAGCCAACAAGTTCAAGAAACATTTCTTTATTCATATGTAGGTTTTTGCTAGTCATTTTCAAATTATTAATTTTATCATATGGATAAAGTAGTATTTTTTGTACTTAACCATAGCTTAACTTTATGGTAAGGCAAGACAAGTTAAAAAACAACGTGGTCTTAAATCATACACAATAGTCAGTAAATATATTGGTGAAAGGATTCGTACTAATATGTTGTGGGTAAGTAGTTATTTACATAAATAAGTGACAAAAATGCAAATTCATTGCTTAATTATGACGAGAATGGCGGTTCTTATTACATCACCAGAAAAGAAACAATAGTGAAGATTCAGGTATAGGCCTAGTTAGATTAAGTACAAATGGAATGTTTCCTGTGACAGACAAGGCCGTAATAGGTATAATTATAGCGAACCTAAGTATGTAACAGGAACATTTTGCGTTAAATATGCCGAAACTAACTTATTGTTGGTGTATTTGTACTTGTTAATGTAATTGTTAACCTACAGTACAGTTCAGCCTTGGCTGTTAGCACTTACCTATTCCGGTAACTGTAGTAACAACAACAATGCTTTACCAGTTTATGTACTGTCATCTGTAACATTCCTGTGCCGACAATAAAAATTAACTTATACTAATTTACCTATGGGGAGTATGGGGACGTATTTCATCCAAAACTTGCTTACCATACCTACCCAGTCATCAGATTTATTTTATTGTGACGTCATAGTGACCAGCCTTCTCGTCATAATAGGAGGCCAAATTTACAACACAATTTTAGCACTAATTGCTTAACCATTACATATTATTAAAAATCCTTTCATCCATATGTTTACCGACAGCTGCTTTTTGATTTAAGGCCAACTTATTTGGATTTAGCCTCTTAATTTAAAAATGTTTTATGTTAAGTAAAGCACGGATAAATTTTAAATCTATCATTAAAACGTTGTTACGTGCATACCTTACGTATGCTTTACTTTTTATCGTACAAGCTTGTAACGTCAACATGTTGCAATGGAAAACATTGTCGGTTAAATAGCTACCTGTTTATCGTTTATTACTGTAGGTAATGCAGACAATGAACGCTAATTCAAAGGCAAGAGGTCGCGTGATCGATTTTAAGCAGATCGGATATGGTTATCGGCGGATCAATCCTCTTTTCGGTGTAGAATATGTTCTTGACTTGATGCTTGTTTACAAACGTTTCAAAGGAAAGAAGCTGACCATTCCTGTTCGGCGCCATGCCTACCTTCAACAGTCATTCTCTAGGGCGGAAATATTTGAGCAATCGCCACTTGATGACCAAATGTTAGTGAAAGTTATGCGCAAATCAAAGGCGGGCATAATTGATACGTTCTTCTCTGCAATGTACAAGCGATCTGCAAGTCTTATATCAGCCTTCGGATTGTCACAAAATGGTGCGAAACCAGCCCTTGTCTCCCAAAAGGATATCACAGAAGGCACTTTTAACACCAGTCGGAATTTTGGCCGTGATTTACGAAAGAACATCATCCGCTATGACACCGGTCAGTTTTCATCTTTTTCCGGAGACGTATTAGAAAACAGACCTCAAAAAGTAAACATTATAATTACTCTTACCGGAAGACACGACGCGTTTAAGTTCTTTATGTTCAACTTGGAAAAGGTTTGTTTGTCCAAAGGAGATCCGGTAAGCTTGCTAATTATCTTATTCACGTCTGACGATCCCGCGAAGGAGGAAGAGCATGAAATGACAAAAGAATTGTTGGATTCCTACGCACAAAAGTATCCCGACTATGATCTGCGCTTAATACCGATCAACGGAAAGTTCTCTCGAGGACTGGGTTTAGAAATCGGAGCGTCACATTTTGCGAACAATTCTCTTTTATTTTTCTGCGATATCGATGTTGTCTTTGATTCCGAATTCATACGAAAGTGCCGGGCAAACACAGTAAAAGGATCAAGAGTTTATTACCCCATTTTATTTAGTGAATTTCATCCGGACTTCGAAAACGTTTTATCGTCCTGGAGGCTATCATCCAACAGAAGCGAATACATTCCTTTGCTACAAGACAATGCAATCGTGAGGAAACGGCAATTAAACAAAGATCATTTTAAAATTGGAACGTCATTAGGGTACTGGAGAAGCTACGGTTATGGTTTGTTGTGTACGTACAAAGGCGACTTTTCAGCGACGGGTGGCTTCGACATTTCCATCCAAGGTTGGGGGATGGAGGATGTTGATTTGGTTGACAAATATGCTTCTGGTTCACGCGGGAGCCGGCGGAGCAAAGTCGAAATAATAAGAAGTGACCAGCATGGTAAAAAACGCGTTGATGTTCTTCGTTCTGTGGAGCCATCGTTGGTGCATGTTTATCATCCATCACATTGTGACCCCAACTTATCGGAAGACCAACTGCGAATGTGCAGAGCATCTCGAGCATCAGGGATTGCATCAATACATAATCTTGCATTCGCTTGGCAGAAGAGCAGTGCCGACGAGGGCAGAAGGGTAGATATTGTAAAGGATCCTGTCAGTGACCTGATCCCAGAAGCTCTTGACGCTGACACCCAGGACAGGAATGTTGAAAACGACCAGTCTAATAAAGACAATGCAGAAAAGTTACATTTAAAACAAGATTTACAATTTAAACACGTTGGAATTAGGTAACATTCAGAAGTGTGTGCAGGCGTTAATTGAGTTTTACCTTCTCTTAATTCGGCAGTTTTACTATTTCCGTTTTAGCCAGACGGCAATTTACAGCAAAAAAAGGTTTGTTCGTTGGGAAAGTTTGAATCTTAATAATGTTGCCTTATACCTCAATGATAGCATTCATATTTTGTGCTATAAATTCATGTTTTTGTTCAATCGGATACCTAATGCAAATTCATACCAACCAAACACTTTCATCTGTATTAACAACACTGTGAGGGAGAAGCATTTGATCCTCGAAAGTATTTATGGCTAACGTTAATTATCATCATGTGTGCCATTAACGTGTTTTCACATTACCTACAAGCGTAAAGCAACATTGAAAAGTGCAGTAACCTAACTGCGTGATGGTCAGGCAATATCGTGAGTTGCATCACCATGTATGGCACTTACACAATTAAATAGCCCAACTGACGAAGGCCTATTATGCGATGTATATGCTACAGTCGATACTGTATTTCTTGAATGAATTGGCAGCTTATAAACGAGAGGGATTTTTTATGTATTGTGCAATTTCTCGTAATAAGCTTACCCTTGTTATTACCTAAAGCTTAGACCGATATTTAACATACTTTAGCCATCTATTTGGAAACTTCAATATCGTGTTTTTGTTGCAATAAAACTATAGGTAGTTCGTTCGTCCAGTCCAGGCAACACGTGATGGTTGATACTGAAAATGATTTTTTACAGATAGTATTCTTGCAATTCTATTCTGTAAAACCTAGGATTTGTTTGGTAAGTTCTTGAGCAACTAAGATTTCATCAGCACGATCAACTGGCAAGAATAAAAAAAAGGACAATATTCTCGGATTTATTTATAATTCTTCTAACTGGTTTCTAAAAGCATTTCTTATGCGTAGTTAACAGAACACAATCTTACTCACATTCGTATAACTTACCAGCAAAATATTCCACCACATGTTAGTGTAGGCTGAAGGGGAGAGCGGAGTTGGTTGAATCAGTGGGTGCTGCTCCGAGACTATAACACGTGACTTAGCTTAACTTGTGTCAGGCGTCGTCTTCTCAAACCTTGCTGCTTGACAAAAAAGAGCTGGATCCATTAAGTTAAAGAACCATTTTGAGCAAACTTATTAAGTTTTGAATTCAAAGGAACTTACTAACGTAATTTTACTAAAACTCTTATTTTAACAAGACTCAATCAAACTAAAATAGATCAGGCGATTTAACCCAATTTTTAAACTACCTTATAGAATATTATTCTGTATTCTGAAGTGAACAAAATTTTTTCTTATAAATTATTTATCTATATACCTGATCAAAATCATCAACCCAAACAAAGGCTATCAAATATAACACTTTACTTGTAAAAAAAAACGTTACGAATTGTTAGAATCAGAATATTCCGACTAAATCATGCTCAATCAGTAATAATAACCATAGTCCGTGACTTACTAGCCTACTAATAAACTTACAAGGAATTAGTAATATTCTGGATTGCTTTCAAAAAAATTATGCCACTCAGTCTAGTCTGTTTTCTGAAAATTACATAGTGAGAAGGCTTAGCTTCCGTGGGCCTATCCCCGACGGCAACCACGTGATAGTTCACCACTGCATTTGGTGAACTATTACTATCGGATTGTTACAAGTGCAAAAAAGGTTAATCAAGTATATCAGACAAGGAAAGATGTATATTGTCGCCAATACTGGTCAATCTGTACAGCAAAGGTATCATCAGCGATAATATCGTCCGTAACTAAAGGACAGCCTTCCTTCTTCCTTCAACACTACCAACAAATTGGTACTGTTTTGGGATCACCTCCACCTGACTCCTCGAAAATCAACCCACAGCAACCGCTATTTGAGTTTTCACTCTCTTATACATCCTCTACAGTCTACACAAACGAGACTAACCAAACTAAAACCTTAATTTCGCCTCAAAATGAATAAACGTTTTTGTATTTGTAATCTAATTTTGAACATCAATGTGATACAACCCATATTAAAGTTTTTCTTGAAGATTCTTTACAGACAACTTGACTTTCGCGGGTCTTACGGAGACACTGACCACTAACTTATACTAACGAACACCACTTTTTTTGAACTGAAATATACTTTTCAAGGTCGTTTATACAGTGTTCAAGGTAAACGTACGTTGTCTTGCTTTTAACAACAAGAAATATAACACTCTCTGTCGTGGAATTGAACCCCGGTCTCCCGCGTGACAGAGGGGGTACTCACCATTATACTAAGGAGGACCACGGTTTCTTTGAACTAAACTTTAGTTTTGAATGTCCTTTATAGGATTATAACACTACAGTATAACCATACCTAATACAAACCACAGTAATCAAGCATTTTGTTTTGAGATTGTGACATCATAATGACAGTCGTCTCCGTCATAATAGGAGGCCAAATTTGCCATACAATTTTGGTAATAAATGTTTGACCACTACATATAATTTTTTGATCAGTATGTTAACTGACAACTACTCTGCTAACTCGTTTTTGTACTTGCCCTTCACTTTAAGTTAAAAATCAGCAGTAGCTTATTGGATTTGCACAGATATCAAAACTTAATATAATACAGTATTGGTATTCCCACGAATCCGAATCTTTTCCAACTCAGCACAAGGTTTTATTGATGATAAAATCGTAAAATGCTGCGGTTAATCAAAAGTTCTAGTAAGCTACAGTAAAATCGATTTGTCATCATGTTAATTGTTGAGGACGTGGCTATGAACGATACGGTTTTTGTTTAGAAGCAGAAGCAATATATATAGAAGCAATTCTTGGTAAACAAACCATATTTTTCCCAAATAACGCACTGCATGTTAAGCTGTTAACGGCTATATATATAGCGTTAACATCAGTTCAACCGCGAAACTTAAAACATGAATTGTTTGTCAAAAATCTTTAAGTTTTAGCCAAAACGTTGCTGGTATGGCGAAGTGTTTTAATGGGAAAAAGCTTAAAGTATCTTCTTAGGTCATCTCTGTGGCTACAACTACATGTTTTTCAACTCAAGAGGATACCGGCTGTAGCCAAGTCAGCCACTCCCTTAATTCACCACGGGGGCTGAAGTGATCACGGAGTTGGAGCGCCAGAGTCCACTCAGGCCGAAGTTTGAAATTGATAGCTCTGTAATGGAATGATTGGTTATTGTTGTTGAACTTGACTGTACCAGTCACTCCAATACAATCTTTGATTGTCTGAATGTTTATTGTCTTCGATATAATGAGCCTCAAGGTCGTTGTTTGCTTAATCAATCCTAGACTCGATTGTTCAGCTAGAAGCTGATTGTCTTGTGAAGCCGACAAGCAAAGTTGTCTGACTTAACACTGAGCTTATCTTAAGTTGTACTGTTCAGTAATTTGCACAAATTTGTTGATTGTATAAATTGGTTATATTGTTTCTTCTTTATACGATTACAAATTAACAGAACATTGGCACATCAA
This sequence comes from Clavelina lepadiformis, assembly GCF_947623445.1. Taxonomy (NCBI): domain Eukaryota; kingdom Metazoa; phylum Chordata; class Ascidiacea; order Aplousobranchia; family Clavelinidae; genus Clavelina; species Clavelina lepadiformis. Next base: position 14,586,166 of record NC_135241.1, read on the forward strand.
CAGCACTTCATTCAACAGTCAATGTAATAGCATTTTGACTTAGCTATATTCAACTGGATTAAATTGCTGAATGCTGATTATTCCCAAACTTGTTAATTCGTACTGCCATACGCTAACAAACTTATTTTTGGCAAACTGAACGCATGCGAGAAAGGCACAAACATTACGTCACAACAATGGTACAGGAAATGATTGTGTCTCGTGTTACGCTTTGCTAAAACGACACATAAGTACGGGAATTGTAAATCTTACATAATCTGTATAGTAATTTTGGTTATTATCACAATATTATCACAGCTCTAATAGATAGGTTGGAAAACGCTACTATAGGTAGCCTGGTGCTAGAATATCATGTAATTTAAAGCAAATCGCTTTGAATTTTGCTGTTGATAAACCTGTTTGATGAAAATTTAACCTGGAGGTTTCAGTAAAAGTGGGAATGGGTGCTTTCATAAATTTCTGTAGTGGCTATATATGCTTCCTCGTTAAGTTTTGTTTTTCCTGTTTATATGATATATTGACATCGTAGTCTGCTGTGTCAAACATCAGATTTCCACAAACTTTGGTAGTTTGGTTTTGGACTAGGACACTGGGTTAGTTTGTAGGCCTACTTGCCGAGTGTAGCGAGCCAGGTTTAATGGCACCGATGTTTTGTACTTTAGCATGTGGGCACTGGGCATAAGGATTTTACCGTGGGTAAAGTTTTATTTCAATTTGCACGTAAAATTTGTACTGTAATACGTGGTTTATGTCAGACGAAAGAGCATTGTGTAGTGATTGTTTAAATCAAGCAAGTAGGCTATTTACAGTACTGTACAGTTTGATTTGGTGCCATTGTCAGATTGCTAAGTTTGTAATATACGCTTTTGTTTCTTGCGCATACACTGCTGTATTCCACGTGCGCAGTGTTGCAGTACTTAATGATTGGCGTTTGCTACATAGGATATAGCCTTGATTTCCGTTAAATATCGGATACCGGAAGTTTGCCTTTGGACGTTAAATAGCTAAGTTTTCATTCTGTCCCAGAATAGGTCAGGCGTGTACAGGATTCTTCCCAAGCCTGTGGGTGTGCAAATTTTTAAAATAGCTGATATTCCGCGCGCACTTTTTAAAGTTTAGTGCTTTCAGTGGTTAGCCGTCTTGCTCGCTAGCCCAGTGGTTAGCGAGCACTATAAGTTTAGAGCACTAGTCCGCAATAATGCAGCCGCTGTTCGATACCCAGTGGCGCTATCATTGTAATGTCTTTGTAATATGTAATTGTAATGTTCTTCTGTTCACTGGACGTGATATACAGTAACAAATTCAGACAATACCTTATAAAATGTGTGTATCAATCGGAACTTGCCCAACGGCTCGCTCGGTATCTGGGGTTCGAGTGGTGACGAATCATCACCTGGTTTAATTCGTGCAAAGACTCCCCTCAGTCCGACTCCGAGGATAAAGATCGCTCTGTAAAGTACACTTTGTAAAGCACGAACCACAATACGCCTAAAACGAATAACCCGATATATTATGCGGGAAATATTTTTTATTGTTTTATATACCCATGGCTAACATACAAAGACCCAAAAGAAGAAGTTGTTGATACCGGATTTGCAACTGTGCATACATAATTAATACTCGTTTAATCAAAACCATTATAATGAGGATGACAGAGAAGATTGCGAAGCGCTGTTTTAAAACTGATATTCATGTTCAAAAATGAGAGCAAGAATAACTTATTTTGAGCATGGAGTTTCAACGTATAGTTGAGATGTTGTAAATATAGATTGTCACGTTTATTTCTGCTTAAAATTTGGGTCGAGGTTGGAAAAGGTGAAGTAGCACTACTGAGCTAATACCAGTGTGGGTAAGCTATTGCCAATTACATATTTACCATGCACATGTGATGTATAGTTTCTAAATCAGTTATAAAAGTCATGGTGACCTTGTGACTGATACATGTAAACTTGATTTAACCAATTGACTTGTTTGGAAATGCGAAAGTCGAATCACCATTTCGATTTGTTTTTGGGACGGTTGGTATGATATTATAATCGTTATCCTCGGACGATGGAAAATGTTTGCACAACTTAAACTGGGTGATGATTTTGCTCGAGCCCCGGTTACTGGGCTTGTTATTGTGCAAGTTCCGATGGATTCACATTTTTATTTGGTTTTAGACTTTTTTATATTGCCCAAATTTGGAACAATGATCAGTCGTTGTATAGATCAGGTGCAGTACCAGTAGAATAATTTGCCACTGTGTGCGCATGTAATTGAATTCAATAGGCTATATTTTTGGTTAACACTGTATGACAATGACAACTGTAGATCCAAATGAAATCAGTCTGGACTACATAATGCAAGAAACAGATCAGCTGTCTGAAGAACTTCAAAACAAGCAAGTGAGACGATTTTGTAAATTGGTTGAAATTAGGCCAAAATGAGGATGATGCCCAGCGCCCGAACTTGACAGTTTCTTAACATAGTGTTATTATTTTTCTAATATAGGCCTACCGCCTATCTGAAAAAATGCACTGTACAAACCATGGGATTATAGAATACGATTTAAATGACAGTTAGGGTTGCTAGTTAGTATTTTCATTGCGCATAACTATGCATGGTAAAAAATTCCTTTTAGATGGAAATTATAAAATTGTTGATCATAGCCAAACAAAATGAATTGGAGTTAACCTACGAAGCAACTAAACCCGAAAAGGATTTGCACCTTGAAGAAATGAAAACTGCCTGCGAATCTACACGGCATATAACAGGACAACTTAAGCAATCATAAAGGTTTTAATACCGAGATTTTCAAAAGACGAACTTCTGAGCTATAAATTTTAATTCAATATTTGGATTGGAACAACTGTTCTTATTTTTGCATTTTATTTTCAACAGCGAAATACAATTAAAACAGAATACAACCATAAAATTAGCCGGTGTTGCCAGCATAAGCGGCCTATAACGTGTTGATCCAATACACTTAAAGCTGGTTTGCAGAAATATTACACATGTCTCAAAAATAAAGCCGTTGAATAAGTTAATCGTTGTTTGGTAGGATGATTGTTTTTCACTACTTATATGTTAAATATTACATTAATATCGCCGATGCTGCCACATAGCGAGTAATTGCAAAAATAACGCCGCAGAGTAAAACGGGAAAAGATATCGAAACGACACAGGGTGGATTTATATATAAACATTTTGAGCTTGAATAGGCTGCGGTCACGCAATAACGAAATTGCAGGAAGCGTTACAAGGAATTGAACTAGCAACCTTTTCAAACATAAAAATCAGCTCAGAACTTCATAAACCGTTGCTTTCTTATCGCCTGATCCAGTGATAATGTAGCGATCATCCAAAGAAATATCACAGCTCAACACAGATGAAGTTTCTTTATACTGTACAAATAAAGTTTACAAGTAATCGCCACAGTCATAAAGAAACAATACAGCGCAATGCACAAACCTCTGTTGCATTGTATACCTGAAAAATACTGGCACCATATGGAGTGCGCCAAGCATTAAGCATGTTGTCCTTGCCTGTACTGACAAACCATTTTCCCGAATGTGCAAACTTTAGTGAAAGCACGCAGCTTTCATGCAGATGCAGTTGGTATTTGTCTGGCTTGGCGTCATGTAATACCTCAATCGTGCTATTTTCCATACTAAAAGCAAATAAAAATATGTAGAACAATAAGAGATTTGGGAAAACCGCGGTATTACTCACATGATCATAAATTGTTGAACGGTAACTTTTTTCAGCTGATTTAGTTGTAAATATAATCTTATAATGCTGATTATGATATTATCAAAACTAAACGTTTATCAACTGATTAGGCTATAACTTTTGTATGTAAATTTCACATGGGTGCAATTCCAACGGATCAGCGATTTGGCTGGCATTACCATGCGAGCACCTTACCCAACAGTGAGCCAATCCCCAGATGGACAATATCCCAAAGAAAATATTTGTGAACTAAAATCGTATTGGTCCAATTGCTTTCCAGCTGTTAAATTCCACGACCGAACGGTGTTGTCCAGTCCTCCTGTCCATAATTTGTTGCCATCAGGCGATATATCAATACAGCTCGCACCATCCGTGTGACCTTGAAATTGTCTGCGCAATTTTTTTAATTAAATGGTTAAAATAGCTTATAAAATATTTCAATTAAAAATTCCCAGAAAACTTGATAAAGATCGATTAATACTAACCTAATAATTTTTTGGTTATGCAAGTCCCATACAGCTATGTTCCCATCACTACAGCAGCTGAAACAAAACTTAGAATCGGGACTAATGGCGAGAGCATAACAGGCTAAAGCACCGGACTTCAGTTCGCCCTGCACGAAAAAACCCATCACCAAACACTATCCCGCGTTGGCGGTTGTTTGTAAACAATAAAAGTTGACTTAATCTAAAGATTGGCATAATCTACGAGATAGTAGACTACCCTGCAATGTTTTAGTAAACTATTTTTATTATACATAACACATACTTTCAAACGAGGTGATGGTCCTGCGGCTAAGTCCCAAATTGATAGATTGCTTGCCTCTCCTCCAACCAGGAGTGTACGAGCGTCGGGAAGCAATTTACAGGATCGTATATAGCTGTCACGCTGGAGGCAATCAATTTGAGTAACAGGTCTTTGTTTCACCACAGGACCGCTTGACAGTCCATTGTGTGTGTTCATGTCCCAAATCTTCACACAGCCTTTCCCCCCGGTATAAACGTGTTGCGTTGGGTTGCTCACTGTGACCGCGCAAACGACCTCGCCGTGCAAAAGACTGAGAATGGGACGAGCAGCCCGGGGAATTCCGGGACCGATCAAAGCGTCAGCTGGAAACTGAACCGTCTGTGGCGGTTGACCTTCGGCGCTAACGTGGTAAGAGCAGCCCCTATTTGTTTTAAATAGAGTTATGTTTTTAAATTGGATATGTTTTTTTTAAACAGAGGAAAGCCCGGTTATTGTAGTCGCTTACGGCTTTCCCAGTGACGGCATTCCATGCTGGAGTACTGGACGCATTTGGCTATCAAACGGAGCCATAGGTCCTCTGGAAAACAACAAGTCAACGTTAGCGCATCATCCATTGCTTGGCATTGTAAGAGTTTGAAAGAAAGGAAATTGCGAGTTTAAGCTAGCATCAACCTGTAATGAGCGGCTGCAGCAACAGCAACTGGATTCATCCCTGGGAGTCCATGCAAATTATCATACAATCCTGGATGAACACCGGGTTGTATCATTGTTGGGTATCCAGCAGTTGGGCCGCCAGGAAAACCCAAAGGCCCTGGATTTCGTATAGCTGTATAAGAATACGGAAAGGTAAGGTTAGCAAATGAATCATGCATGAATTATATAGTCCTAAGCCAATATGCCCAATTTCTCACCCAGTGTTTCTGCCATAGGCCGCTCCGACATCACTTGTCGTGGAATGTTTGGGCTTCCGGATGCGCTACGCATACTAGAGGGTCTCGCCTGAGGGCTTACAGATTTTGACAAAGGTTCACGATTGTTTGTTCCACGGTCGCTCTTTGGTCTAACATAAACTTTAAACTTAGAATATACACAAATATAGAAATGCAAAGCCTTCACTTCTGCTTACTGCAACTGTCGCAAAGTCCCGCTCGCAGAAGAACCAACTGAAGAAGGACTGCCTGGCGGAAGGTTAGCGTTTGTTTCCTTTTTAGTGAGAGGAAATGGTCCGGTTGAACGGGGTATCATTTGTTGGTTATTTGAAGAAGGCGCATGAGCAGCGGAATCTGAAGCACCATTTTCGTGGGGAAAATGTTCATCAACATTTAGTGGACTGGTACGCTCCTAAATTTATTTACAAATGTAGTAGTACTGTAGTACTAAATCCAGTGAGCGTCATTATTCGTGAAAGGTGCTAGATGTTGCAAATAGGTAAATTGATACAAGAATAGACCCTAACTATTTGAATAGCACCAAACAGTCGGTTTTTATAGTAAAAAGAAACAATGTGCATCCTAGGAACTTCAAGTCGGCAACACAGAAGCCTTTTGTATTTACGAACACACAAAAGCTCGGGCTTATAATTATAGGATACGCTTAATGCCGGATAAAGTTGTACAACGCTTCACTTTGTTTATTTCTGCTTTGTTCGACGTTGGGGATAGGTTGATACAAGCCCGATCGCCGATGATATGTGAAGGATTTGATTGAATCACTAATAGAGTCTTTTATGGCAGAAAAGAAGTTCTTTTTCCAAGAAGAAGAAGGCTATACCAGCTTTTTAGTGGCGCGATGAAATAGATAGGGTACTGCCTCATAGGAGCCTACATATTCAATGAAGAATACGGTAAACGCACATCGTCACTATGATGAATAAAAAGTATACGTCTCTCGGCTGTTTCTATAAGAGAGTGGGAACTGATTGCAGTTAAAGAATTATTGCGAGGCGCACAAACGCTCTTGGGAATTTCAATTCCAACCACAAATCGTGCTAGTAAATGCCCGTAACGAAATGAGCACTTGCGGGAGAATTAACGGTTCGTTCGTCACGCTAAAAAAGACTTCAAAAGAAATCAACCGCAAGTTGCTACGCAATGGTGAGTAAGTATGAGAGAAATTCTTGGTAGCACTACAGGAAAGCTCGACCACGTGAAATGGTGTAATCATATCGTCACCACTAAAGAGGACTATACTCCTGACAAACCACACGGTCTTTCCAATACAAACACGCCTTGTTTGTTTATAGTAAGTAGGCAACTTTCTACCAATATTACGATGAATGAAAGAAGTAGATTAACAGTTAAATAGATCAGGAAACATGATAGATAGTTAGATGGCCTATGCTACATGTTTTTAGCTGGCTTTGAATTACGTAGCGATTTTGTTTTCCCGAAATACCAACGATGTTCTTATGACTACATCGTTGAGTTCTCCTTGTACTGAACAAACATTGATTGTAGTGGCTCAATATAACAGATAAGAAACGCGTTTCTATTTTAGCAGATATAAGTGGTTATACTTAGACGTTCGCAAAGCTTAGCTTACACAGAGCATTAAATGATTCACAACAATCAGTCGGGCAAAATAGGAGAAAAGAATAAGGCGATCTATGCGTATTTTTCTCGAAGGCATCACCACCGTTTATCGCATAATAACGTAACCACCTGTCTCATTAAAGAGGAAATCAGATAAATATCAAATAACAGCCTGAAGTAAAATGGAGTTACCTTAAATAATCCAAGCTGCGAAGTTCACAATCCAAACACACATTTATGTCGATCTAACAATTAGTGACGTTGACGCGTTAAATAATTCACACATGTCATCAAAGGTAACAACGTTGTCAACCAGTTTATTGGTTTTGTGACTGTCGACCGGAGTTTAAACAATAAACAATCTAATGAAAAACTGTTACTACCATGCCATGTCTCTAGTCACTGTTTAATTCAGTGTGAAGAAAAATTAAAAGTTTGGAAAATCAGAAAACGTATTTGAATTCGTATTCGTATTCAAGACCGACAGCGCGAAAGGAATTCCTGAAGAAACTATGTAAAACGTATCGTAACCTGGTGCTACATGACCAAATATTATGTAGCCTACGCTTAATTTCGTTAAACAGTATAAACTTGTTCTAAATTGCTGCACATGTTTACTTTTAGTGATTCAACCCATTATATTACAATATTATTCAACTCCACTCACGTCATTGGAAACGTCCACAACCAGGTCGTGATCACTCTTTTCAGCATCGGAGTCCTGAAAAAATACCAAATTATACACTCCACAGTTACACCTAATAGCTACAAGCACTGGACATATTCAAAATTTCTATTAATCGTAGCCTAATCCTTTGCATGATCTGGGGGCAAGAACGTAAATCTGATGTGTTTACAGTAGTCAAGTAAAAAGTTAAAAACACCATAGCGCGTCGTAGACGCTTAATCATAATCATTAGCGGCGGAGCGTGAAATAAGTTTACCACCGCCATGCACATTTACCTATGGCGCCTTAAGTCCCTGCAACCATATTTGCGAGATGTTCTTAGACAACGCTATCAAACCCGCTACCTGCCTGCCTTGGGGCAGAAATAAAATTTTAAGGATGTTGACTATATTTTCTCTGGACAGCGAGTAGTGAGAAAAGCCGAACTATGTTTTGTCGAAGCTGGTTTTGAACACAATTTAATCTTACAGACTAAAAATGGAACAGACTTCCGTTCTTGTTTAATAGTAATATTATATACTGTATACAGTGTACTGTTGGAGAAATCCTTCTTGTTTAAAACGCTTTGGAAATCGTTTTACAGCTCAGTGACGAGAAAACGAATTTGGTAAACACTGGCTTATATAGTCAAAGAGTTGTTTACTTTAATTCAAGAACACAAAGTCAACTACGGGGCCACTGGCACAAACCTCTTGCTCTAGTTTCCTCTTTTTATTCGGTGTATCTACCTCAGATGTCAAATGCAAGTGGTTGATAGCTGGACGTATGCCGTTAGTGGAATGCGCTGCACCAGGTGGTGGAGCATTATCGGATGTTGGTGGCATTCCGGAATGTTCCTCTCTGCGTTGTGAAATCCCATTAAGACCGGCTGGCGATACAGAGGGCTGCATTAAACGGAGATTAGCTTATTACCATGGTAATAGGCAGGTATTTGTAAAGTGAATCAAATGCAAAAAGCAACTGATCTTTTGCAAAAAAACGACAATGCTGATATCATCGAACAACCGTTTGATATTATTGATAAAAGAGTTGGCAACATTCGTAACGCATGTAGCCAATGACAGTTATAAAGGCATTCCAAATATTAACCGATGGCTGACGTACTTATCATGATTAATGTGCGACTGTTGCGGAAGTTCGCGCCTTTCTTCGTAACTATGTGCGACGTCTCGTTATACCTTACAAAATATAATTTGCGGTGCAAGACAAATTTTTTAAATGTTCATTCTCTTTTAATCAATTAAAACATGCAGACTTTCCTTGAACCAATTAGTATCGCTAACATTTTTCTCTATTTCATCAAATAATAGTGTATAGCCGTTACTCAAACTGGACTGTGCAAAACATTGGAACGTATGTTTGTTTGCAAAATTTTCAGAAATTTCTACTGTACTCTGGTAAGAGAAGCGATGTCACAAAGCAGGTTTCTAACAACCATCAGCCCCATGTTAATCATTGCAATCTCTCCCTCAATCAAACCTAGCGTAAAAGCTGAACTCTGACATTCAAAATTATTTAATCACTGCAATGCCAGACTCTATTCGATCTTCAACGGGACTGTTTTACAAACGGGTTTGTTAAAGTTGTCTGATGTTTCCAATATCGAAGTCAAAAACACCGCGCAGTTCATACAGAAGATACAGTTCATACAGATGTACTAACGTACATCCAAACAAGTGTTTATACTTGCATAAAAATTTATATCACCAAATGTGCAAGCATATATACGGTATTGTTTATATACGGTATTAATAGAGGGGCGCTATTGTCTACTATAACAGTTAAGTGTGGGACAGGCGGCGCCGCAAATTGTTTTCGATTGATATGTGGACAATAATAATTCAAGGGTTTATTTACATGTATAGATTGTAGAGCATAGTGCAATTACAGTTTTTTTAGCGCGAACAATTCCCCTTCCAATTACTTGCAACTATTCTCTTGGCTCGACAAGCAATCTCCAACGAGTCCAATGCAATTTCACTTGTCACAAGCATTACAAACTATTCGATCTTATCGATGACCGACAGGCCAAACACCGCAATCGGTTTATCTGCAAGAGGCGCCTGTTTATCGAGTTCTCGTACATTTACGTCGATGATAAGCAGGTGTTACGTCCCACAAGAGGAGTTCTTAAAAACTGCCATTGCCTATATTACCTAAAAATCAACAACCCCATCAATTATAATTGATACATATAAATATATATATATATATATAATTAAAGGCTATAGCATCTTAAATGCTATTCTTATTGAAAAGATTACCATCAAACAACACTCTCCCGCGCTAACCTTAAATGAAATGCACGCCGAAATTTTCATAATCATGTAATCTTCGTTTTGAAGCCAGATTAAATTTTAACGGTCTGATCCAATAGAGAAATAGGCAGTTAGGTACTATTTGACTATTGAGATTACGTAATGTAGGGCGACGTGAACGGGTTTCAAGCGTTTCAGTCTTTGGTTAAACAAACATTAATGGATCACATTTGACACGCCATGTTCGACGTACCTTTAATGAGCGCCCAAAAGAGTGAAGTTTTACTTAACAAATCACGGCCGAAACACTTCTTGTAAATTTTTCGCTAACAGGCTAGCTTTTATAAAATACCGTTGCCTAAATCATGTGACTGCTGCATTTCACGCAGTTAAATAGAAAAGGTAATGTGCAAGTACCGTACAAGTAAAATTTTATTTGGCGAAGACTTTCAGCACAGCCAGGTTTCGCTATAGCGTTTCATAAATGATGTGTATTACCGCCAGCTGCAGCTAAACGTATTTAATTTTAGTGGTTGACTTCGTGACCTGGTCATGATCAATTTTCAGGTAAAAACCAATTCAATTACGTGTCAATTTTTAATAACATTGTGAGAACGTTTATTAAGCAATACATAAACTGTAGCACAATTTAGAAAGATCATATATTAAGTTTTTGCTCTTTACTACTATCATGTATTGTGTACTGCTCCCTATAGTTTACACCAATTTGTACAACTTTCTTCGCGACAGTAGTGGTGCTCGATTTATGAGCTGGCTACTTTGCGACCATTGACCTAAATAGATTAAGTTACAACCCAAGATCAATGAAATTGAATTCTGATGAACGTAGTCCATAAACATATGGAGGGCAGTTGAGCAAAACACAACACTAATCATCTCCGGGAAGTTTTCCATTTTTAACCGTGAGGTCATATGTCGAGCCTGCCCATTGTTACACATCAGCAACATCACGCTTCTCGAAAGCAGCTTACAGCGTAACGTTGCTTTCCGGGTTTACAATTAATCAGCCAATTCAATAGCGATTGGGAAGCCTTATTCAACAACAATTAATCGCTTCCTCAAACTGGGTTACTAATAGCACGGCGCAGAATCTGATACCCCGGAATAAACGCATTTATAGCTATTGTGTTCCATGGAATGCAAGCAAGCGAGTTTGCTGTTTAGTTTCGGCGCTTTAGGAATTTGTACCCGTTACACAACAATTACACCGAAATCACGTAGAGTCGTGACGACATGATGAGCTAGCCTAACCTGCAAGGTATCTGGCTCAGCAAATTCTACAGTGTGTAACTTTATGCTTAAACGACCATAGCACATAAAATAATTAACATGTGGCGTGCGAATTTGTGTGCCACGTCACCATACCATGATGGGCATCTTCATGCAAGCGCAATAGCTTCAAAATTGACGAGATTATTATTTTCAACATTGTAACCATGACATGCTAACCGTGCGGACAAATACAGGCTTTATTAGTTTGTGCTCGTAGTCTATGTAAACAATGTATAGGCATTTAGCCTTATACAGTATTGTCTCAGTATATATATATTTGTATATATACAACTTCCCAGTCCCACAGTATGGTTCTCATAAATACAAATATTGCACTTACATGACGACTTTCCCGATCCCTATCTCTTGAGCTGTTGGTTGCATGGAAGGCCGAAGGAGCTGGAAATAATTACATTAGAATAAGTCAGCTATATACGGTTAATCGAAGAAAGGCACACAAATACGGCACAGAAAATCAATATCGATTTTTCTCGTTTTAAAATCACCTTAAAGAATAATTTTCAACCCACACTAAATTGACTGGAGAGTATAATACAAAGCCATTTGGTTTAGAAGATGTGTAAAAAACTATATGGAAAACTCGGTCGTCATGCAGAAAATTGACATATGTTATTACCGTAGGCTTCCATACAGGAATACGTTTTAAAACTTAAATAACATGTAACAGAAACATTTTACGCAGCTATACTGTAATAATTTAATAACTGCCGAGAGACGGGCACGTTAACACGAGGCAGTGATACTTCTCTGGTAAAACAAAAAACTTAATTTCCTTGTTTTCTGCTATACTCGAATCAAATGTTATTCACTTTCGTTACAAGACACTGCATTAACCACAAAAGAAATGAAGACGGGTTTCTCCAACAAGAAAATATGATAAAATATGCTAATGTTATTCGTAAACACTTCACAAAAAAACAAACCTGATTCACTGCCTCGCACTTCTTCCTTTGCAGCGGCGGCTATTTGTGCGAGAGGGTGCGGGGGATGGTGGGCCGCCTGCGAGAGGGCTAATAATCCGGTTGCTGATGACGAGGTGGGTAGATGTGGAGGAGGTGGCAATCCAGAAGGATGAGGAGGCATGCCAGGAATGGGAGGAGTGGGATGATGAAGCTGAAACTGTCCTTGCTGTGCTTGCTAAAATTAGAGTATTAAGTTAGAGTTAGGTAGAGTTTTAATCAAATATATTATTAGCGCTCTGAAGGTTTTTCATTCCTTGTTCCGCTTGGCTTTGACAATATTTCTATTTACCCCGATAAGTTGATTTAGTTCCGTCATCGTTATTTGCTTTGCTCTTTCCACTGCCGAAGCCACTTGCTGCTGTTGCTGCAGAAACAAAGCAAATTACGATCTTGCTGCCATGCTGTATTACCATGATGTGTCTTATTTTATGCGACAATCAGATATATATAAAAAGAATATTAGAAAAGGAAACCATCCGAATCTCTTCGAAATGCAAATGGAACACATTTTGCATTAATTGAAATCAGATCAGAAGAGCTTTGTATAAATATATCTCAAGTGCGCTTAGCTGAGATGGAGCATAGCCATTTGCAACTACAAACAGCTTTTAATTACAGTTCTAAGTTGCTTAATATGATTAATTGATTATCTACCGCAGCGATGATGGTTATGGTAATTTTATTCTTCGTCGTATTTGCAAGAGGTCATCGAGTGCTTAACTAATCGATATCACTACTTTCTTAGTATTCCCAGAGCAATCGATATACCGATCGACAATTCGCAGTAGCGTTCTCCGATATATCAATTCTAAGGACGTCGACATTGGATTAAAACCCAAGCAAGAACTGATCTAATATGCTTATTCACTCACTAACCATCCGTGATCTCGCTATATCACAAATATAATCAAAATATACAGACCAACCATCTTTCATAAATCGACTTACGTCTTGCGACAGGTAATGCATAATTTGCAAAATTATTGAATGTAGTCGTTTTGCGATCTCTGTCTGCAACAAGAACACGAGAATAAGCTCCGAATGAGCTATGATCATGACAGTAAATATATTGTAAATCTCTTGAGTAGATATTTCGGCAAACTCACTTACCTGCTTGTGCATTTCGATGTTCAGGCCATATGACATTTCATAATACTGCGGCAAAAACATAAAAATGAATCTATTTTTAATGAAACAAGAACGAACCAAGAAACTTAGTGTCATTTACCATTACGTAATGTCGTTGCATTTCCGTCTTTTCCGAGGCTAGTTTTTCTCGGTCCAATTTTAAACTGCGTGAAATAACGAAATACTGTAATTACACTTAGATGACTCACTTAGAGTTCAATTCATTCGTTGTTTTGATTAAGCTTAAAAATAACTTTTTCATATACTGTAGTTGATTGCTTCCCAATGATTTGAGACTGTATAGGGTTGTGTTAAATTTGCTGGTGTATTGTGCATTGCATCAAAACAGGGCTAAAATATTACATAACGTTGATATATTGACCAATGATTGTAATTGAGCTACAACAGCCTGTTAAGCCACCCTGGCGTTTATCTATCAACACCTTTTGAGGAATGCAAGATCATAAATTAAGTTAGCACTACGGTTGATAAGAAGTCGTCACGTTTAAAACGAATAACTCCTACCGTTGCAAATTAAAATTGCAGTTGCATGCAAAAATTGGTATATCCAAAATAGAAAAGAGTTCTAGTATACTGCAGGTTGAACGGGCGCCTTAAATCAAACTTTTGTCACCGACCTTACTAAATGCGTTCAATTAGTTTATACACACTTCGGTTTGGAAACGGTAAGTGAATTTTTCGATTACACAGAACATGGAAACTTGCATTAAAATTCACAGCAAGAGGAAACTATTGAGGTTAGTTTTGTATACCTGTGGTGCTGGGCTTGCAAAAAGTTGAACTCTTCTTTGATACGATCACATGTCTCAGCCACCATATTACCAAATGGTTGTCCGGGTCCTGGTGGCGCCTGAATACAAAAAATACATGCGCTTTAACGTTAATTCATATAAGAAAATATTTGCTTGATGAATGATCAAAGTCTTTAGCTTACCGGAGGGCGATTAGGAAACATGATGGGCGGTTTTGATATATCCTTCGTCTTTGTATTATATATCCTTCGTCGCTTTCTGAAGTTATATGTTTATCAGTTATATGTTCCTTAATCCAAATGTGTAGAGCAGCTGATGTTGGTGCTTAGCTGTTTTTTTTTTTAAATCAACAATTATCAATCCAGTAATAACAATATAAATAATATGAAAGTAATTGATGAACGCGGTAGACTTGCATCTAACAAACCCCGGATAGGTAGCATGAACACCAGTTTGCCACTCCTTGGCAAAGGAGCGTCGTTTGAACTGGCTGCGACAAGTAACCCTTTTGTTTGCCGCCGAGAGCTGTTTATTCCCTCGTTGGCAGCCTAGCACTACTAGCATACAAAGGATTTATATTCGCAATCAACCGTTACACTGTGCGTTGTATACTGGCCAGTCAACAATGCACAGATGTCTTTTAAGTGAATGTATATTGTAAAATAAAATTTTAAAATCTGTCTACTACCATATATCACATAGCGTACAAATGACGTAACCAGACATGATACCACCATGGTCACTTTTCTGTAGCTAAGAGTCTTACTTATCTGCTAGGCTAGCTGCTGAAATTGTTAATCTTTAGCCTTCAATTTAATAAACAACTTTCGATTAAAGTCATAGAGGAAGAACCATGGTGTTGAAAAGCTTCAAAGTAGGCCTATTTACTGGCTGCCTCCGGATTCAGTTAGAATGAAAAGTATAATAGACCTACATCTAACACAGTATGAACTAAAGCAAGCAGATATTTACGTGGTCTATCTCCAGACGATCACAAACCAACTAAAAGTCGAAGCAAACCAACCATACAGGGCGTCTCGCAGATCAGCGCAACCACAAACCGCACAGGAGGCGTGCTATTACAACACAAAGCGCGCTCAGCTCCCTTCTCTTTTTTTCTCTTTTCTTTTAAAGTGCTTTTACCACGTGGAGTCTATCACAGCACTACTCACAAGCTAATACGTTGACATCAAACCAAATGTCAATCATTCCCACGTGGAGACCAAATTGAGTGTGATGAATTGGAGTCGTTTCCCTGAAGTATACGTAACTGTTACTAAAACATATGTTATTTAGATGCCATCAGGGTAATCACAAGAAGGACAATTTTTCATTCTGTGGTTATTAATGGTTGTTTGGATTTTACCAAAAAAATAAACGTGCAAATTACTCATTATAAGAATACTCTAAAAAATACATGTCAAAGCGAGTTATTCCAATTTTACATATCCATATATCAGTAGTTTATTAAAACTCGAAAACCACTTTTTTATTTTGTTCTTTACTTTGCAGTGTTTTATACTTCGGCTGTTGATTTACCCCGCGTATTCTTAAACTAGTATTTTTACAACAGCTTGCCTTTTCAACGGTCACGACCACTCGCACTTAAAACGAAGCTCACAACAAGAACCTGGTTCTTGATAATTATTAACATTCCGAGAAGGCAAATTTACTGTATTGCCTGTTGTTTCTGCTCTAGTTGGTTGGAAGGCCGATTAAGCTATGGAAACAATAGAAGTGCAGGATGCCAGCTCGCTCGATTTAATTGTTAAAAGCAGTTCTGTCGTAAACAGCTGTTTACGGATCTTTGCTTTTGTGTTAAGACAATCGCGGTCGTCAATTATCGAATTTAATACGTCAGCCTCATTTGGCTTCGCAGCCCAAAGCTGTTTGTAATCTGAAACGAACGACAACGACCCCTTTAAGAAGGAATCAATCATCGTCGCGTTTCAAACGCGTCTATCGGAATTCACAAAAGTAAGAGAGTTTTCTCGGAGATTTAGTGTTTACACCCCGACGCATTTTCCGTTGAAGCTCGACACGAAAACTGTCTTCGTGATCGGCCACGAAATTGGAATTGAGCCATCCAATTTACCTTTGCGTGTTTACGCTTTAAACCTCATTTGTATCATATCAACATACTGTAATGGTTCATTTAGTTTCTTCAAGGTTTACTAAATTCGGTATCAAATACCGATTACAAAGCATATTGTTTCCTGAAGGATACCGTGTCTCGTCATCATTCCCTTGTTTACGCCATTTGCTATCTTAACAAGCACCATATTGGTAGCAATAAGGGCCAAAGAATAGGAAAATTGTCGGCAAACTTTCATTCCGTGCTATCGGACGCACACGCTGTTATAGAAACCGAATATATTGAAAGTAAAATTCTTTGCAATATGAGTGAATAAGCAAAGCTATTAGTGCGTATGAACATTCTTTATATAAGTCCTTTCCAAACATTTGTATAGAAAACTTCTATTAACTCAATGTTTATTTGACGAATATAAGGGCGCCTTTCGCAATGAAGTGGAGAGCGAGCAGTTGTTTCATAACAAATTCAATGATCAAATAAAACACAAAGCCGTTTCATATTCAAGCGGAAATAAAGTTGGTTTAAAAAGCGAAACAATTCATCGCTCAGAACGATATCAGTATATTATATCAACAAAGTGTCCCTAAACGGTAAACATTTTGATCAAGTTGGCAGATGACAAGGTACACATAAATACCGCACAATTACGACAAAAATGGTAAACAATTTTGACACGTGATGCCATTCACTGCCAAGGCAATTAAAAATTTCGCCAATTGTTGCAAAGCGCAAAAATCTGCAGATATCCCTCAAAACGCACAAACTTCTGAATGTGGATCACCAAAGATTGTCTCTCACGATTTGTGCTTCAAAAATACATTCATGAACGCAGCGGCACTTTCCACCTATGACACAAAAGTGTTGACAACTAACAGTGTTGTGTTAAGAACTTCTTACTACCTGTATTATGTAACTGAGTAAATGTGAGAAACTGGGATTAACAACGCAGTACGAGTATACCACAGCTTACTTGAATTCCATAAGATTTCGCAGCATCATAAGCAGCAGAAATATTTTGATTACTTGTATCCCTGGATGGTGTTAGAAGCGTGATCAGGCCTGCAGAAGAGATTAGGTTATTGCATTGCCAGCTAGTGAGCATATGAGCTTATAGCCAAATGAAATGATATAAAACTTCATCTAGTCCTACCACTGTGTTCTTTTTCATCGCTGTTTGTTTTTTCTGCCTCTTGTTGGAGCAAATTGCGACAACATTCGATAATCCGGTAAAACCTCCTGTACAGAATAATAAACTTTGTCAAAAGCTGTCAAAACATGAGACAAACACGATTTGCCGATTTTGGGTTTATTACTATCTGCTCTGACAGTTGTTATTACACCTTTGTGCCTAAATACACAGGAAGCTTTTCTCATAAATATTCATTTCTGCTCACCAAGTCTCAATATCATCGCGCCGAAGTTTGGGTTTTTCACCTTCAACCTTTCTGACAGTTTCTTCATCGCTTTGTGCTCGAATAAATCTGAAATTATCACATAAATTGGATTATACATAAAATTTTTGGTAATTTGTTAAAGATAATTGTTATGTTATACGGCTTATATTGGTGAGTTGCGTTACAACTCACAACAAAGGTTAATTCAATGGGCAAAAGACCAAGTGCTTTTTATTAAAAGCAACTCATTTTCAGACAAGGTCTCCTGCGCAAGGCGGTATAGGATGGATGAGGTGCAGGTTGAAGAGCAAAAATTTCATTTATTTATACACGGCGAAGTAATCGGACTTGTAGGCTTAACGTAAAAACAGATTGCGGGATACTAAACAAGAGATTACAATCATAAAGCGAATTATTGGTTAAGCGATTTGGGATAGGTGCGCCGAACGAGTGGTGAAGCATATTCCAATGAAGAGATTACCGTAATTTCATAATAATTGGCGTATAAGTATGTGGTGGAAGCTAACACGACAATGGCATGTGCTCCTGGTTAAAGCACCCACAAGGTCGTGGTATAAAAACAGGATTCTTATAGCGAATCATATCAGACAACGGATTCTGTTAATGCTTTGTTGTCCAAATAATCAAAGATAAGTTAATGCATCTTGTAATATAAGAGTAGCTCGATAATATTTACATAATTAAGGTGTTATTTTAGGTGCCATCAATGTTGCTGCCCACAACTTTATTGGAAATCATTTCAGGTGTTCAATTCCTTATAAATTTTGAGCGTTAGCAATGAATAATTTGTTTAATAACGATAGGCATTCAAAACTAAAAGCGGTTTAATAAGGATGTTTCTGGGCGCTGAAAACGCAACTGTGCAAGCATACCAAACCGCTTTCTATGGTAATAATGATCGTAGGTTGAAAGCTACCACCAACAACTCTTAAAAATATAAATTGCCTATACTTCAAAACTATGGCTTTGTGGAAAGTGAACGTTTACGCTGGCGTCTGACGTTTTGCAAATGAAGAAATGCAATAGCTTTTAGGCTGGTAATACTAACCACGTTGGGTGGAGAGCGCAAGAAAGCCGTATCGATCGTTTATGCTTTAAAACAATGAGCGTGGCATTGTTTTAAGGAGGTTTACTCTAGACTCTAGACTAAAGCCTCACAAAATAATGTGATTATCGGGTTAGATTTGGCCTTATGGCGACACTTGTTTCAATAAATGAGAATTCATTACACAGAAAAGGCGACGTACTTTACTACTAAAGCACGCTTTACTGGCAGATGTAAAATTGAAACGACATACAAAAAAAATCTATTAAATGTCGTGATATCTTTATAAGTGTCACTTTCCAATGCACCGTCTAATCGCAGTTAACTAAGTCCACAAGCGACTGTGAACATAAATAAGCTAGTAATAGCCAGGGCGACATGATATTGAAGTCTCTTGGCATAAACAAGGACTTTAGAATTGAGAAATATTCATCATCACGCTACCGATGTCCTTTTTTAAACTCGTTTTCAAGATAGCGAATTGCATCGCGAGCTCCTTGCAAGTCCCTTTTCAACGCATCCAACCCGTCGATGACTGCAAAATAAACAAACATATTCAGCTATATCTGAATATATATATAGTGAAGGTCAAATCCTGGAGATATAATTACATGTTATTTTGTATTACACAGTTATTTTATGTTACGGAAAGGTCACAACTATAGGTTACAAACTTTTTGTTGTAGCCCCTGCCAAGCAAGAATACTTGGCAGTGTAATTTGTTGATGCAGAGGCTGTCAGTGGTGCTTAAAACACAACTGTAAATAATGAGATGCAAGTAAAACTCGCCTGTTTTCGGTATGACGACAAAAAATCGTTCACTGGCTACCAAACGACGCACATAGGTCAATTCACGGCACAGGCAATTTGTGTCAGGCACTAGGTAAAGGCAACGAGCACTGTCGCGTGACTTGGGTGTGCCCAAGGATGTTTCCAGGGCTTGGACTTCATTTCTCAAGCGAGATGCTGCCATATCTTTCATCAAACGGGCCTTTCTCATTGCTTCGACCGCCTGACAACATACAGAGAAAAGTGATGTAACATTTACTATCATGAATTTTATTTCACCAGTTTTATGCATTCAATCTATCTACAAATCCACGCCAAATCAATAATTTCTTGAAACAGATTGGGATG
This sequence comes from Clavelina lepadiformis, assembly GCF_947623445.1. Classification (NCBI taxonomy): domain Eukaryota; kingdom Metazoa; phylum Chordata; class Ascidiacea; order Aplousobranchia; family Clavelinidae; genus Clavelina; species Clavelina lepadiformis. The sequence continues at coordinate 14,605,973 of NC_135241.1, forward strand.
TCTGGCAGTCAAAGATGAAAAAAAATAAAACGAGGTTATGAAATATTGCTGCTGTGATGCGTTATAACCGTTTATGCATTTGGACCTGCAGTTTTCTTATTTATGCTTCTATCCTGTATGTTATCAAGAAACCGTGAACTGAAATTGTTCTTTTCATTGTAATTGATAGTATACGACATACGTTGTGGCATTTGGTGCTAAGCCCTGCTCTAGGCCTAGACCACTAACAACACTGCATGCTTAGCCATTAAAATTACTAATGCTCTCTGCAAAGAAATAATGATAATAGCAGGGTTGGATTAGAAAAACACTTACATGTGAAATTCTTGGTTAGATTCATCCTCTGGTAAAAGTTAAAAACAGATTTTTTTTATGACAGTAGCCTAAGCCATGAACTAAAGGAATTCTTATTTTTGTCTTGCTTTAGTCAAAAGTTTAAATAAATTGAACTACTGTATCAATAAACATGACCTTAAAACTGACAGTAATGCAATATACTGAATAGAGTACTAAGATGTAGTCAAAAAGGAAAAATTATGTTAGGAAAGAATGTTAAGGAAAAACTGTGGGATGCAATACTTTACAATAACGTTTATAATAAAAATATTATTGATTATCGATGATGCAAGAACAAACAAGCGATACAGATCACAGGGTAAGACACTTCCATAAAAATATGGCAAAATAAATTTTATTGCAAACATGCTTTTCAGCGTGGTCCCAACGTAACCTAAGCAGATATTGTTCCCTGTACGTAACTGCAATATCCAGGTTATTCAATAAAACTTCAAAATCCACAACAAGCAGCCCTTAACGCCTTGTTGCGGCCACAAAGAATAAGCACAAGTAGTCCAACCAGCCAGTCAACAATACGCGATTACTGACAATGTAAGAAATTTCGTTCGCGATATTTTAGCTAGAAAAATCTAATCGTGCTTATCAACGATGCAGCACAAAAGTTACTATAAAAGGCAAGACCAAAAACGGTAAACTACAGACTAGGGTGCGATTTTTTGTAACGTTTTGTATCTGTAAGATGTGAGTTTGATGTGTTACTACACAATGCTCATCGTTCAAACCTGTTGGCAGAACGAACTGACGAGCAATCAGCTTGTTTGCTTTATCGGAATCTGTTATGTGTGTTCGTGCACTTCTTTTCGTAAATATTTGATTAAGGAAATGGCGCGCTCTTAAAGTAAAACTGCATCGTTCGCATAAACATGACGAAAAACATAAATTCATGCCACGTCAAAATGTAAACACACAAGTAGCAATATTGGAGGTAGTTTACACATTTCGTCCGATGTTTGACGACAACCGTTCGATGGTTAAAACAACATGCCTAGTGTTAGATGGACTTTTAAAAGAGTGAAAGACGACCTTTGATAACATACTTTATAATTTGTACGTTTAACCTGCCCAGAATAAACTTAACGCTTTTCACAAGACTTCACTGGTTATGGGAAACGAAGTTAACAAACTGACAGAAATTTGTCATTGATGTGAATTTAAAGCTTCTATAGACAAAACACAAACTATCCTTGGCTAATAACGAAATTTATCTGGCTTTGACCATAAACGTATATCAGAAAGGTTGAGTTAATGGCATACAATGTTTAATTTCCAAAGTGTTGTTGTTAGCGAAAAGTGTTAACAAACAAGTACAAAGCGTGATCGCTCTCCAAAACTTGCATGTGTCCTCGACCATGTATGAACGAAATTATGTAACGTGCTTTTACCATAAAGGTTTCATACATAAGCCGGTAACACACAGAAACTTGCTTCTCGCTCTAGTGAATAGTTTGAACTCCCTGAGGACTATGAAAAAACAAAATATGTGTAGTGGTAGCCAATCATCAGTTTGGTATGACCATAATTGGAAAACAGTCCAGGTCTATAACCTACCAAGCAAATATTTCTATTTCGTACCAATCCTGGCTGGTTAGACGGTAGTTAAATACATGTCGATGGGGACGATGTGTTTGTACATCGATTGGTGCTATGTTTCTATGACAATATTGACCGATGCATTGTGCAATCTTTTATCGCCATTAACCTATTTACCACAGGCGGTAACACAACATCACAAGTAAATATTGAAGAGAGATGACCTGATACTCGTCGAAAGATTGCACGTCCCTCTAAGCCCTTGTAACCCATAGTCAATATAGTTTCAGGCGAGGCTGCGACGACAGGCTCGGTAAATTTACACAGCTAATATTACGACGGGTCATGTTTGCCATGAAGGTGTACCTACGTTTACCAAATTGCCAAGCAGCGTTTGTACGGGAATTTCGCTCTACAAAGCATCTTTATTAAATTGTATTTGCCAGGGTTATTCAGTCAATATTTTACCGATATCCTAAACTCTAAAACACCGCCTCTATCTGGTTGTCCGTATAATTTTTCGAAGGTAGCCATGACGTTATTCACTTACATTAACTTTTAGGCAAACAAACAAAATGATATAAATTAAAGGAATGGTTAATCTAGGCAGAAAGGTTTTCGGGCCTACTTTAAAGGGGCGGTGGGCGGCGTTCTTCAAAAAAACGTTAAAAATATATTTTCTCACAAAAATTAGTTAGGCAACCCAAATTACTTAGTAAACTAAAAGATAGTTCTGTTTAGCCTCATTCATATTAATGGGGAAAATGAATAAACGCTGCAGTGATGTTTGCATCACTAGGAACATAACATGATAGGAATATTTCAGAATACAATCCTTGTGGGGACCTTGGATGGGCTGGCCGGCGCCGGATGAAAAAGACAAATTTCAAGAAAAGAACTCCAAGAAAAAATCCGGATCCGGTCAAATAGCGCTTTTGCGTAGCCTGGTCCACCCTTAATTCTGTAGATCAAGTTGTAAACAAACCTCCAGTTCCATCTGGGGGTCAACCTGTTCCTCGTCAGGGGCTGTAAATTTTTCATTCCCCACAGCTGCAGCAACTTTGACATTTTCGATATCAATTTCCACCCCTTCGGTGGCCGACAAAAAGCGGCAGAGGTGGCGAAGGCGACACACGCGAACTACACCCTAAAGGAACATTTTACGTTATTATTATCACAATAACGAAATGATAAAAATATATGATTTATTCTGTTGAAAACCAGTCAAACTGAAAAATGTTTAAAAAACAATTATGTCAAAATTATTCGTAAATAAGTAGACCTTTTTCTGGCAACACCTTTATGCAACCATCATTACCTGCTGCATGTCACTCAATCCCTGGTAAGGCGTTGATAAATCGAGACCAGTATTGGCAGCAGCGTCCTTAACAGCCTTCATCAAATAAACTGTGTAATCTTCTGGCAAAGCAGTAATGACCTTCCAAGGGGGTGGTTTCTTCGCCTGGTTCTCTTCTTCATATAGAATAGTTACTTTACTATGCGTTTCACTGGTCTAGTTGGTTTAATCCACACGTGTTGTACGCGTAATTGTGTACATACTGCACATGCGTTCTGCGTAGCAGTTGAAAATAAACGTAACAAACCTGTGGTTTTTCGCTTTTCTATTTTAATCTTTCTCTCATTAGATGCTTCTTCTTTCAAACCTAACAATGCGATTATGTTGGGAAGACAGATTACTCTATCATAAATGAGCAAGATATATTTAGTTTATGCCAGCCAGGTGAAATTCTTTCCAACTAACTTGCTTCCTCCTTCGCCTTTTCTGCGGCTTCTTTTTTGGCCTTTCTTTCAGTTTCACTTTTTTCTAAGGCCTCAATAACGGCTTGAACTTGTTTTACCGAAATCTTGTCACTTCGAATATCGTCTGAAAGCAAAACGATTTCAACGAGGTAATAAATCTATCTCTTTCTAACCGCCCGTCAACGAATATAATCACGACTAATTTCGTTTTCACAACATACCCCGTTCAATCATTTCTTTTTCGGTCGGAAGAAGATTAATGAGACACACCAACCGGCTCCAGAGCGCCCTCGAATTTTTTGCACACGCCGCTGCCACACGTTCATTTGTTGCCAACCAATCACATAGGAGCTTGACAGCAGCTGTGATATGGTTATATCGACAAAAGGCGGAAAGTCGAATGAAGTTTCCGTCGTATGGCTCATGATCGTAATCTGCCACAAAAAGTATTAAATTGGTCTTCTACGACAATTCCTTGGCCAGCAACATATGAACACTGAATAGATTACTCATTTAGTAAGTAGTTAAACGGCACCGCAATTATTTATTACATTCGAATGCAAGAACTGGCAAAACTTCGTCAAGATTTTATATTGTTACATCTCTAAATGCATAGTCTAAAGGAAATCCTTGTTGAAAGAGTACCAAATACAAACTTGACTTATTACCAGCTATACAAGACTTCAAGGGTCCAAGGGAACCACCATCATTGGATGGGTCACCACCAGTCTTCTTAATAATCTGTGGCTCACTGTTGTGGTCTCCTGTTCCTGTTTACAAACAATCGGTTCTTCAAAAAACATGAGAAAGTAAATAATTGCAGGCAAGACATAATGTATATAATATCTTCCTAGCATTCACCATTCAGCTGTGTGTCTTTTATGTCCGTAGCATCACTTATAACAATCGATTTATCCTTTGGGAGAGTGAGGTTTTGGAGAAAAGAGGGGGCTAAGGTAATCTTACGTCTTTGTAAAGGCTAAAACATAACAACATATAAAAGTTTGTCAGAATACAATGATTTTTTTTCAAAATCACAAAAACACATATAATACAAACAGCATGCTATGACCAAACTGATTCAGCAAATATTCTGAAGCAACCACTTTGAACTTCAACCCTTTATTACAGAAATATTGATATCTTAGTCCTCCATAGGTATTTGCTACAATATCAAAATAAAGCTAGTACTACTCAGCATTCAGACAAGTTAATTTGAAAAGGAAAAAAATGACGTTACACCAAACAGCAAATAATAAAAATCATCATACCTGAAACATTTTATTAGAAAGATCCTGCAAACTGGCAACAGCAAGATTGGGAGGTGGATTTTCAGGTAATTTTGTGCTTCCAGATTCCGCAGGAGATGGATTTTTGGGAGATGCAAAGTCTCCATCATTTAAGTCAACGTCTTCTTCCTGAGATGAAAGATCTTCTTGACTAAGCCGATTTCCAGATCCACTGGAGTCGCTCAAGCATCCCAAATCCGTCTCAGAATCCGTTTCCGACAAATCTGAATCTGTTGCTACAAGAAACAAATTAACCTTTTTGCAGAAAGACATGACAGCGGCCGATGAACAAAAATACCGATTGATTTGTTACAGTTCATGAAACATCAGTTTTAGGCTTCAAATCCTGTTCCTTGCATTTGCACCACTACTATTAATTAACACATAATCACCAGCATCTCCACCACCCTGGATATCCTCTTCTCCTTCACTTAAATCAGCTTCATGTGATCCTCCTACTCTTCTCCTCCTCCGAAGATGAGTTTTGCTTTTCTTTGAGCGATTTTGAGCACTGCTCTCAAAATGGTTATCACCTGTTGAGCACAAAGGCTTCGGCTTTTGTAAATCATATAACATTAACTACGTTCAACAACAATTCGCAGTAGCAAGCAAAATGCAGGACATTAACAAATTACATGAGAGATATATTCACAATACCACATACCGTTTGCCTTCACATCACTGCAGTCCCCGTTAGTGGAATCTAACACTGAAAATATACGAAAAATTAGAGATATGCAAGATTACTGCGACAAAAAATGTAGCTGTTAGTACAAAATATACAAACCTATGACACTTACCATTTTGTAATTGATTCATTTTGTTGAGTTGATGAATAAGATATCCAAGCAAATGTGAAAAGAAAGCTAGTGTGAAAGCAATTGCTGCTGATGAACGATTTGACCTACAGGTCTAAAGATATAATCAATCTAATATTACTTGGAAGTCAAATGTCATTTACACACCATTTGCTTTCCCCTATTGCAGGGTTTCTCAATCGGGGCCCAATGGACCGCCTGGGGGGCCATGCCATTCAACGGGGGCCACGAGCAGATGCCTCACTAGTGAGCTATAGTGCATTAGTAGGAAAAGACGAGGCAAAGCGGGACACAAGTTTCTCATGTTTTTGTGCTTGCTGTGCAAAATTAGCGACATGAAGGCTAACGCACATGTTGTAGTGGAGTGAAAAGTGTTCTTGTAATCAACAATGTACATTTTTTGATCAGGGGGCCATGGATTTTGAGGGTCACTGTATGGGGGCCACGGACCAAGAAAGGTTGAGAACCACTGCCTTATTGTTTCTTCCTCTGATGTGTAATTTCTATACTGGTTACAGCCTTTTTTACTTTCACACTAATTTAAAACGGATGCTTTACAAAACAAAATATCTTGGTTTAACCTGAAGATCATGCACATTCACTAGACACATGACACAAATTTTAAAAACCACTTCTCCATTTAAATGATTTTGTTGTGGATGGTGGTATTTTACGGATTTGACTGATCCTGTGCTTGATCTGCCACCTCCATACCTTCAATGAAACCAAAATAGAATACCAATTATGCATGAAAACACAAAATATTACAACTACTGACTTTTGCAAGCTGAGCTCATATAAACTGAAAAAAATTAGTAGAAAGACAATTTTATGCAACAAACCTCTTGCTTTCCGTTTTACGGTGAGTTTTGCTGTGTGAAGAATCCAAGAAGTCCAGTGATTGATCTACAAACAACTTTTAATATTTCAGGGCAAAATACCTTATGGTGAACGAAATATATTGGTCAACATCATTTTCATAATAACACTGTAGAAGTAAAATTTAGTCTAGAAATAAAATTACCATTTTAATATAAATTCATTCACAAAATCACATATAATCATACTCATAAAACTTTTTTATAAATTTTCATGGTATAAAATTTACGAAAAACCAAACTGCCAATTGTAAGTAATTGAATCTGTGACCTGCTTTCAACCTTACCGTCAGCTAGGCAGCTGTCATCTGTAGTTTGAGTGTTCATGTGGAGCAGGCATACATGAAGAGCATCAATCAATCGTTTGCACAAACCTAAACAGAAAAATATTATCAGATAATTGGGTGACAGCAAAAGAAAAAACAATAGCACAATAGAGTAAAAATATGGCCCATGCCTAAAGTGTGGGGTAATTCCAAAATAGGTTGGCCTTAAATCAAACAGTGGTTGCCAGTAAACATACTAGTAAAAGGATTTTGAATAATATGTAGTGATTAAGCAGTTATTGCCAAAATTGTATGGCAGATTATGATGAAGAGTGTGGCCACTAGAGGTCACAATGTAAAAACAACATGCTTGAAGTCTGGGGTATGTATTAGATATGGTAGTAGCGGTAGGCGAGCTAAAACGTTTTTGATGAAATACATATATATAGGTAGGTGATGGGAGTAATAGGTAATGTTTGTTTCCAGCATAGGAATGCCACAAACGACAGCACATGAACTAGTAAAACATTCTTATACATTAACGAGTATAAATATCCCAACGATAAACTGGTTTAGGCTGATTTAACACAAAATGTTCTTGTTACACACTTAAGTACGCTTTTATTATATCTATTACAGTACTATTTACTTGTTGGCCACACAAAACATTCTATTCATACTTGATCCAAATATCTGGGTCATCGTTATTGTTTCTGTTATTGTGACATAATAAGTACCGATGTCTTCATCATAATTAAGGGATGAATTTGTGTTTCTTGCCACTTATTCTTGGCAATAACTGCTTAACCACTATATATGAGTACAAATCCTTTCTCCAGTACATTTATTGAAAACTACTCTATCATTTAAGGCCAAGGTATTTTTGGACTTGCCCTCACTTCAATGCACTTTGCTTTGTATGAGCATTGGGCACATAATACTGTAGCAACAATCAAGTGGCACTGTGGCACCAATATTGAGCATTCTCTACAAATGGTAATGGCTTATTGGGCAATAATGGGCACGATATTACCCCAACTGCAACACATGTCATACTACTAAAGCAAAGAAAAAATATGAGTTAAAAACAGTATCTATCTTTTTATAGAAAATGTTTAGAACCTTAGATAAGAAAGTAAATTTCTTCATAAAGTAAATATAGTTGATGATTACTAGTAAAGGCGTTATGGTATCAACAACTACCTTAAATGGACAAGTAACAATAATTGCAATGCCAATAAACATCACAAAAACCTTTTCCTTATGAGCCATTGCTAAAACAGGATTTGACTGTGCTGTAATATGGATTTGACAAAATATTTCTACATTTATCTTTAACACAAAAGTCTTAGCAATATGTAAGTTGAAACCTTTTGTAATTTAATGACATATCCTAGTAAGATTCAAGCCAAAATAATATAATATGCAACAAATATTTCTATACTTTTATGAGAGCCAACTTTTAAAATACGTATAACAAAAGCTGTTATAAAACACATGTTGCAGGCTATAGTTAAATTTTTTTTACAAAGATAGCAACTTCTGGCAGCTATAAAGCCAAGGTTAGAGATAAAAAGTTGTTTGAATGCTCTATTCCCAATATGATTCAAAAGTATGTATGGATTCATATCTATGCAAGTTTCTGTGTTGATATAAAAGTTTATATTAAAGAAACTAATGCAATCTATTTACAAATTTAACACAGGCTTGATGCATGCCGGTATTCATACAATATAATACTTACAGGCAAACATGTTAGAGCTAGATATCTGCTACTGTTAAGCATTATATACCAAAGGAAAACACCTGCCAATAGCCAGCTAATGTCAGAATATATGCCAGGAAGTAATTATTTTATTGTTTGCAGAGAATTAAAATTTAACTAATAGTAATCTATGAATAGCATTTGTATGCATATAACACAACATAGTGCGCTGGTAGATGGAACGCAGCAGTATATCATGTGAACAACATGCTATAGCACTTATGCAACTATCTAGAAATTGTTTATGCTAATGCCATTTTACATTTGAGGCAACTGCCAAATATTGACATGTTGTCACAGCAATAGTTCTGCTTAAACAAGGAACTAACACCGACATTGAAAACATTTTTAAAAAATGGAAAAATAAACTCTTAAGATTAGCTGTTTCTGAAACTATTGAGCTTACCAGTCGTTTCAACATCCGTTGCATAAGTTTTAGGTCTCAATAAATCACACAAATACAAAAAAGATATAACGAAAACCCGTGTATGCTCCTTCCTGAAAAAAGAAACATACATCCAGCAAAAATTTGACAATGTAATGTGGTAACAAATTTGTGTGTTGTGGAATGTACACAAGTAGTCAATTACTTATATTCATCGGCAGAAACCACACCATCCAAGGCATCTGTAGGCAACTGATAAAATAATTTCTTGTTTCTATCCAGAAGCTTTTGCAAATTTCCTTCAGCACCCTCAAAGCTCATTTCAGCATGCAGTCTGAAACGAAAGATTCATAAGTTGTAGGATAAAGATTAAAATAACAATACATTTTTTCCAGTTTGTTTTACAAGTTGAAGACAAAGCCCAAAATAATGGAAATAATAAAGTTTTCATACGTAAATATATACAATACTCTATATCAGGGGTGGCCAGACTTGCTTCATGCTCGAGCCGCATATAACAAATTCAAAAGAAAGAAAGATTCATAAGTTGTAGGATAAAGATTAAAATAACAATACATTTTTTCCAGTTTGTTTTACAAGTTGAAGACAAAGCCCAAAATAATGGAAATAATAAAGTTTTCATACGTAAATATATACAATACTCTATATCAGGGGTGGCCAGACTTGCTTCATGCTCGAGCCGCATATAACAAATTCCAGTTTTTAAAGAGCCACAACACAAAACAATAAAAAACACGAATTTATTCACTTACAACTAAGTGTAGCTATTGATAAACATTAGTGCTGCGTGGTGATACTATGAGTCTCCACCTGGGCTTCACCAACTCTTTTTGCAATTTACAATTATTAGTATAACCATAACCAAGACTTAAAACTAGGTCAGCCCTGACGTACAGCTTCAATCTGACAGTTTACTTAACTACAGTGTACAAGTTAGCACACTTTTGTACAATAATGTACTTTTTGGAGTGTAATCTGATTATTACTAACCATGAGTCCATTGTTACTACGTGTGATAGAACGCATTGTTTCATAATCTGATCAAACAACTCGTCTAGACCGGGAAAATGCATGTCTAATTCAACAATGCTAATTCATTAAAGAGCCGCAATCAAAGGCTCAAAGAGCCGCAGTTTGGCCACCCCTGCTCTATATAGTCTAAAAAACGGGAAAACCATGTATATTGCTGTGATGGAATTTAGGGTTATGCGGTATCAATTAAAACTTAAACCTACAAAAATTAAATCCTTACGATCGGCAATAGTGATAAGCAGCGATTAGACCCCACCAACTATGATGTCCAGCTAATGTGGCCAGTTGGTTATGTGGCATTCCAGCATTTGGACGAGCAAGTAAGGCTAACTGATAATAACGAAATGGCCTAGCTCGTACCAGGCCAAATTCCATTTGATAGCGACCTGTTGCAACAAAATATATTGCAGATCCGAAATACCTTGAAAATCTCTGCCCCATAGATTAGGTAAGGTTACCATTTACCAGTAAAGACGGTAATAAAAATAGCATAAGATGCACTAATAACTTACTTAAATCTCCCAAACAAACCAGTATTCTGTAGCTTGTGGTTTTTATCCAATCTTCGATCTCACTTTCATCATCAACCTGACAACATTAACAAGGAATGGATGCACTTACTGCTTTATCAAATATCAAAGGTATATCAATTGCAAATGCACTAGTGTCAGTGCAACGCCAATAACATGATGTTTACCTGATTACTACCGCGTGAGTTAAATCCACTTCTCTGATTAATAAAACTTGAGTTTCGTTGCATAGACTGAGATGACAGTGGGAAATCAATGACAACAACCCCTGGTAAAACTTTTGATTGTAATCGCATCAGAAGGTAATGGTAGTAGCCAATTGCAGAATATAAGAACTGCCTATAATGAGGCTCAAGATGTCTCTGTTGAAGAGTTCCAGGAGCATTTGATTGAAACTAAAGAAATATTTTAAAACTAAATATTAAACACTGGCATCTGCAATAGATATCGTTTAATAACAATATTTAACCAGGAAACCAGCTGAACTATTACTGGTAGTTTACAGTATATATCATTACTACAGTACTACTGTTATTACTGTATATAATACAGTATAAGGACTCAATTTTTCAAATAGTGAGTTGTAAAAAAATTGTTAATTATAGGTAATATCAAACCTTTCGGCTCGATTTGACAGTGTGTATTACATCATAATACACTTTTCTCCATAAGAGTTCTTCTGCCTTCCTTCCGTAATCACTAGGATAAGTAAACATAAGCTTTTCACAAGCTTCCCGGAGCTTATGCCTGCATAAAAAAATTAAAACTAAATCTATAGATTATATACCAGTAAGCAACAAAAGCTTAACCATTGTTAATTTTATATTTATAAAGACATATAAATGGTTTCTGACCACTGTACCATACCGTAACTTTACTTGTTCTGGTTGAAATAAACTAATTAAATTTCTTCTGTGCTGATGCCCCGCATCCAGTTTTTTAGTACAGTCCAAAACCCCCCTGGACAAAGAGTCATGAAGTTTGAAATGAAATTAAATAAATTATGTTCAAAAAATGAAAAATATACCTTAGTCGGAAATAGGTATCATGTAACAATGTTTTATAATGTTTCCTTACACAAACCCACCGATAGAGCCGCTTTGCGGATATACTCTTTACATCAGAGGAAAACCCATGTTTGGCAGAATATGAATTCCCAGATCGTGGCATGTTGAAAATCACACTTAAGACATTGTCATCATTGCAGGAAATTTTCATTCACTTCTGCAAACGAATTAATAAATGTAACACCATTACAGTTACAGTGCAATAACATGACAGATTTGTGCAAAGACAACTCCTTTATCATGATCCATGTAAGTATAAAATTACATTAACTACAAAATATTACACTTCTGAAATACCTCATTGTTTAATGTTATGCTGACATACACAGTTGTGCCTCCAATCAGATTCTGATTCCGCTAGCACAACATACTTGCAGTATAATCCATTGCAAAATACAGTGGACGTTTTTACCAATAAGACTAAAAAAAGAGCAATGGGTAATGCAAAAACCTGGATATAAACATGCAGTTGATCAATGTTTTCATAGACAAAAGGCATTCAACACCAATTGCAATATGGTTTACTTAACAGGAACTATACAAATAAATAAACAGGCAAACTACAAAATGCATTCAAGTTACTTGATGATAAAACATTTTTCAGATATTCAATATGAATGACCTTGATAAATTGGACAAATTATTATTAAAACCGTATGTATATTCAGCCATATTAGTTGTCAGTTAGCGTAAATAAAAAAATTTAAAATAGGCAATTGAGAATTATTCATAAAAATCTAGAAAATCTAAATTTTAGAAGCAATTTTTGCATGAAAAAAGAAATGTATCAAGTAAAGTACAAAAAAAAGTTAGAAATAAACGCAATGTAAAAAAATATCAGCGCCAAATACAGTGAAGATATAAGACTTGATAAATTTAAAATATAGAAATATATAATAGGCAGCAAACCCAATGAAAATACAATATCTGGTTATATCTGCTAATTCACCATGTTTTCAAGTAAAACACCTAACTCCAGAAAGCTTCACATTTTAAAGTGGGATGACAGCTTCTAATCACAAACAAACTTCTGCATATAAACCATTAAAAATTGTATGGCAAAACAATAGCGGAGGCATAAATTTAAAACTCACAAAAGGTGAAACTCATGATTTTCATATGTAGAATTTGATTCCACAAAGTACGGTTGGGGAAAAGAAAACATTTCATAATCCAATATATATTTTTCAACAAAACTTTTTAACAAAGGTGTTGAAATGAGTGAAAAATAATACTGCATGTAACTGTTCGTTGTTGGCTTGTACCAGCCTTGGCGTTCTGGGAAATTTACGTCTTCTGGCGCCTTAATAGCTTCCAGAACAGCCTATAAAACAGAAAAAAATAATTGTGCAAATCCAAAAAAAATTAAAAGTTGTATTAGAAAGTTTTTAAATAGTGGTACACATATTCTAAACCACTACCTTTGAATCTTCATCAATATTTTCATATATGCCAATAAAACTATACTTGGTCACACATGGCTGGCAAAGCAAATTCATTGGCATATAATGTTCATTCATACTTTCAGCATTTACACCAGTGGCAATGTAACGCAAAAAATCAGCAAATGCTACGTCATCCCCAGGCACTTTTCCTTTGTACTGCAAAGCAATATAAATGGTATAAAAATGACCCCAATGATGCAATGTTAAACTAGCAATAGAAGCAATGTAATAACTAAAGTGACAGTTTAAAAATGTCTTTTGAAGTAAGTACATATATCGACATATGCAATGATCTCCAAAACAAACAATTAATCTTTTTAAAATGAACATTCTAATACACTTACAGTGGGTGATTCTTTGTGATAAAGCTGCATAATTTTGGCACCATAAACTTTGTAAAATGATTCAATTTCATTAAATTTGTTTCTATAAACAGAAAGTGCTCGTTCGGTGGGATTTCTCACGAACATAAATTTGTAATAAGTACGAAGCCTTTCTTCAATTTCTTTATCACTATAATCAGCAAGATATTTGAATCCATGCTTATGGTCCATGTTCTTTAAATCTTCGTCACGAAGTGTTCCATAAAGACGCTTCACTACTTTTTTCCAATTTGAGCATGCCACCTAGGGAAACAAAACAATGATGCTAATGACTTTAACTGTATTGGAGAGCTGGCAAAAAATTTTTCGTATTTGTTCATATATACCTAAAACATTTCATTTAATGTTCACCCTACTGTAATAACACCAGCATAAGTAATACCAGAATCTACACAAACCTTTGGTGTATAACAATATATAAACTTGTATTCATCGTTCACCATCAAATGGCTTAATAATATATATCTTTGTTTAGTTGATAATTGTTTCAATGAAGTTGGAAGTGATGGATTGTTTCTACATGTTTTTTCAACACTTGTTTCAGCTGCTTCATGTGTAAGCTATTATAGAAAAGGTAACAATATTGATTACTTGATAAGCATGTACCAAACTACTAAACAAAGTATATACAGTAGTACCATTGTTGACAAACTTGAAAAATAGAAATTAAGTTTATCTTTATTAACCTTCATTTATAGTACCGATATATACCTTTGGACCATTATTTTCTAATACTATTTGTTGTTCAATGCTATCAGTTTCTTCAGAATAAAATAGGTTTAAATCATTGTCATCATCATCCTGCACAGCCTTTGATGTGATAGCAGTGTTACTATTCTGGAACAGGCAACACTGGCTATTCCGCTTTGCCCAAAAAACAAACAAAGGCAATGGAACAATAAATAGGATTATAAAATATTTCTGGTAACGTCTCATTTTTGGATTATCAATAAGTAATGGCTGCAAAAACCGAATATAGTCACACTATACATTAAACAGTTACTTAATATAGGCCTAATGATGTTAAAATACTTCAAAACGTCACAGTAGCCTAGCTGTGAAAAAGGCACCCTACAAAATCTTCCAACAGCACATTGTGCTGTGCACAACGTGCATACTGCAGTACTGGATATAGACGGCAGTTCACTGCGTAAATTTGGTTGGAATGTGCACATTATGCACCACACCATATGCCATAGCTAACACTATCCAGCTAAGCGCAAATCATATCTGTTTCGAATATCACCAGGTTTTCAAAGGGTAGGACAACTTTGTTAACACTAAGCTCCCATCTTGCCTATAGAATGTCAAGCTTGGACACTTTCATTTACAGTAATGAAGCTACAAACAGTAAATGTCTAAAACCTTGTTAAAGATGTAGGCTACAAGTTACCGGTATTTTAGTTGGTTCATTTTATATATGGTAAGCATCAGACTACCGGTACTAACTTTGGAACACCTGGAATATATTACAAGGTTCTGTGGTGATTACACCCACCCAAGCATTTGCACCCACACTGGGATTGCACCTGTGGATTACACCGCCACCTGTCTGTTATTGAATTGTATATTTTAAGATGTTTATGTTGATGTTGTAGTTTTGACGTAATTGGAATGTGCCTTGGTTGTGTGCATCGCGCATTCACTATCTATACGTCGGACACATTACACTGCCTACACTCGTGGTAGTAGCATAGGCTACCTTTTGTGATTGAATCAATTTTAAGTCGCCTGAGCTGGGGTGGAAGCGCCCTTCTAAAGAGTCAGATAGAGTAAGTATCGGAGTTAAGCCACTTTCGTCTTACGGGTAATATACACGGTAGTCAGTTCGGTGACATACTATATGTATCAAACCTCTCCAATACGTTACGCACCCATAGGAGATTACACCAATTGCACTCATGCGGGATTGCACTCACACCCGATTTCAGTCACACGGGATTGCACCGACATGAAATTGTACCCACAAGAGATTGCATACGTTCGAGCTTTGCGACTGCAACAAACAAGTACTGTAATATAAGTAAGTACGTTACGTACGTACCATGGATAACAGTTAAATGATTTAGGAAAACATATTTTGCCTAACAGGTGGGTTACACGCATAGATATTGCATCAAGTTATCAACATTATATCGTTTATAAATTGTGTTTATACTATATCTATGATTACACGGCATCAAAACATGCATCAAAACTATGCATCAAAACTGTTCTATACGGCGTTCCAAAATTGTACACTCTAAATTTTCTCCCTAGGTTACTATTGTACGAATAAATGTTAGAATTCATTTCATAATTTGCGCTTTGCACTTTTTGGACGGGCGACGGGGTGGTCAAACGTGGAAATTAAGCAAATCCCATTATAGTTTCCTTATTCGGTGTTCGTTTTTATCATTTATTTTGACAAGTGGGGGAGCAAATATTGCCACTGTTTCCGGGCGCTGAAAACCCTAGGTACGCCTCTGATTCCATGTGGGTGTAATTTCGTATTGATTTAATCCCGTGTAGGTGCAATTACCTTGGGTGCAATCTCATGACGCCTCCAAATTATACAGGTTCGTTTGGACCGTTTAGATCGCTTGAACAGCTGGAATCGCTTAGATCGTTTTGACCGCTTGGGTCGCTTGTGAACGGTTTCAAACTGTAAAATTGAACTGAAAGTTTTTTGAAACCGTGCCATTTAATAAGGTGATTCCACAGCATTTTAAACACAGAGTTTTTAAAACTCGCTGCTTACACTTAATAGGCCTACGTGTTGTTCCATCTTGGTTTAGCATTGTTATCGAAGATGGCTTTTCGTAATCAGTCCCCAACCGCCGGCCCGCGGATCGGTATCAGTACGTGGACAGTTTGCTGCCTGGTTGCAAGGGTTTCACACATACCACGTCAAAGATTCAAAAACGATACTGTTACCGGATAAAAGAAACATAACGAGTACAAATTGCGTGTAACCGCTTATGACTTATATTCGTTTCGCGATTTAAAACGTGCAGGCAAAACAAGCATTTTATTTCTGTGATAGCTTGTTGATGTTTTCACTCTGAGTTAGGCTACTATACGACACGTTATGGTGAAAGCGCATTTATTACGGTAATATATTTTGGTAAAACGTTCAGCGTAGCTCAGCAAAGACACAATGAATAGGTATAGTTGATTTTTGAGAAAATATGAACCCCAGGCTCGTAGCCAAGGAGGTGATAGGCGTTAGATTTATTAATACTACTCCTAAGACCCATTGAAATTTCTGATAAAAATCTTTGAAAAACTTATTTTTTTATGATGTATGGATCAGAATAGGGCCAAAGATAATAGGAGACTCTTGAGTCTTTTTACGTAGCACACCGTGGTGTTTGATGGACGTTATGGTGACAAAGTATTTACCAACGCTGTAGGTTTTGTCGATTCCCAGGATAGAATAAATCTTGTCCACACAACAAACACCGCGCAAAATGTTCATCGTTTTGTCATTGAATAAAAATAAAATAACAGAAGAACCATGTTCTCTGCCGTGAAACATCGACATCATTTGCTTTTAGCTGTTTCATCTGACGCATTTCCTTCAAAATGTAAGGGCATGTTCTTATGTACCCGGTTGTCGTCTTATATTTGCCAGAGATTACATTTCCGTGTAGTTCGGTGGAGATGTCGAAATTTCCAAGATATTCATATAACACCAAAGAAGGTACATGTGACAGCCATGTAACTCGCCTTCACAAATTTAGATTACACTTAAAAGCTATAGAGACGAACAGTAATAACATCAGAATAAGAGGGTATTCAGGAGGAGTGAGTTAAAGGAGTGTATTCAGTTTTTCGTGTTTTCTTGTCGTGGTTGTATGAGCAGAATACCTCATTTCTTCTAACTATGGAAATTAAAATCTCATTACTATTTTAGAGGTAAAACACAAGCTTTACACTTTCTGATTTTCATAGCCAAGCACCGCAGTCATCACGAAATGTGTGATGTAATTGTTTCTGTTGTTGGGTATGGAGGTTTACGCTGTTGTCAACAATGTAACATGCCAAACATTTCTTAACGTTAGGTACGGCTTGACATGCGGCGCTTTTAAAGTTTTTCAACAAACGAATTGCTTGAAGCGGAGTCATAACTCGTTTATTTTGCGCTTTTCACGACGAGACTTCACTCAATCTGTTTTCTTTATGTGCGTCTATACTTTCAGTGATTTTTTTAAAATGTGCATTTACATCCCGTGATAGTTTGCTCCAGGATGAATCACTAACCAAGATTTTCTTAAGCTTGCGGAGGAAAGCTTTCTTTTGCGAGTATTTTTGAACGTGGAAGAAGAACAAAAGGACACAAAAGGAAGCAGAAAAGATCGTGCCATTAACAAAAAAGTCAGAGAAATTATAAGGAT
This sequence comes from Clavelina lepadiformis, assembly GCF_947623445.1. Taxonomy (NCBI): domain Eukaryota; kingdom Metazoa; phylum Chordata; class Ascidiacea; order Aplousobranchia; family Clavelinidae; genus Clavelina; species Clavelina lepadiformis. The sequence goes on from NC_135241.1 coordinate 14,623,879, forward strand.
AGGACGAAAACTGCTTCTTTTCTTGTATGTTTGGCGAAGAATGACATGAAGCTGCAACATATACCTCAAATATTCCTTCTTTAATGTGGAGTAAATTCGTGAAAGTACATCAGGACAAACTTCTTGAATTGAATCGATGTCATATGCAGCTGTAGATGTCGAAAGAGGAGAAGAAGTCACCTGTTGGTTAAGTCCTAATAGGCATTGATCTGTGCTAACTGGGCGAGTTGTTGGGTTGATTAATTATTGCTTGATCGATTGTTCGCTAATCTGAATCCATATAGATAGCGCGTTTATTAACCCCTGATAGCCTAATTAAGCATCACAGTAACAAAGACAAACTTATCTTGAATATTGATATATTTTGATTCTCAACGAAACGGTTACAGTTATCAGAACACAGAATAGAGCTGCATTCAGTAGACTGTTGATACTCGACTTAACAATTGAATACTAGCGCATTGAGCACTGCAGCACAAATCACATAATTCGGAAGTAATCAAAACGGGGTCGCGTATACTAAACACAACCAAAATAAAGCACAACGCTTGTTAATAAACACACGAAATAGACCACAAATAACATTATAATATCATCAGATCTGCACGAGAATTCCATAGAAATAAACGCTAATTTTGACAATTAGCACTGATCATCAGATCGTTAAAGTTTGGCTGTTCTACTTTCCTTGATAACTTCTTGTTGTCATTTTGAGTTGCTTTTCCTTTGGTTTTACTTTCATTTTCATTAATGTGGAAAGAGATAAAAACGAATCAATTGGCTTCAAAGTGGTTGGGGTATTTTGGTGCATTATAATTTTAATGGTTTGAAGTTATATAGTTAAGCAAATGGTTGAATTTATCCATATTCGGTTAAATGTTTTCGATAATGATTAAGTTTTTTTCTAATTTGATTAAGTTGACCAAATATTTAACCACTTTATAAAGATTTGTATCAACAATTTCGACTTTGATAATTGTGCAGTTTTCAAAGCATAAAAACCAGAAATGTTTACACTCTGCACATATTGATTGGGATGGCCAACCGCTGGTATTAAGCAAATTTTTCTATATAGTTCGCAACTTTGGTGTTTGCTTTTTTGATTTATTTCTTGACAAACGGCGTCGCAAAAACTGTATTTGTCCCCGGGATGAAAACGCTATAGCTACGCCTCTGTAGTAACCACATAAGTCACATATTGATTTCAAATAAAAATATATATATGCCAATTTTAAAGTAAAACTTGTAAGGGAGATAATGGGTTAGCTTTCGAGAAAACAAGTAGCCTAAGCTGTGCAGCTTATTCAAATGGCTTAGCAGCAAAGAAAAATATGACAAAAAGCTCAATGTACACGTGAATCTATGAAAAGGTCCGAAAGTACCGATGAACAAAGAGTTTGAGAACTGCTGGCGCTACATTAGATTAGAAGTTTATTTGGTTTGCTACTTTTCTTTGAAAATGTAACGGTTTAAAACAAAAGCGTTTTCCATTTTGAGAGCAACATATGTCCTAGCCTTTGTCAGCAAGTTTTAAAAACTCCAATAAGCTCTCAGAAAAGGTTACATGTCCAGTTCAAAACAACCCCAAACCACTTTACATGCGGAAGATAGACAATACATATAAACTCTGTACGTTCACTTTCATAAACATTTTATGAACACCGGACGACATGTATTACCATCCGATAGATATTTAGTAAATGACTCTTAGTCACTCGAATTCGTCTATGTACCAAAGTCCGTCCACGCTTTTATTTATGCAGGTTGGAATATAATAAAGAAACGAATATAACGATAATAATATGGTACACAAACAAATCAACAACAAAGAAAGGTGTTGTGATTATATTGCAAAGTTAGCTGTTGGCTAACCAGAAGGAATTAAACAAGTTATACGTTTGCTCTAATGTTTTTTTATTAGTTAATCAGTGTAACACATTGGTTTATCTATAGAACATCTCTTAAGCAATTGGTGCGGATTTGATTTAATTTGGTACACGTTCTATCTCATGCGGTCTAACTTCGTTTTATTTGGTCTCCATTTGGTTCACATTTGGTCCCCCAATCGGTCCCATTCGGTATTCAGTGCTATCCTATATTTCAGTATTAAAGTAATATTTGTATTTTCTGTGAAACGTTAAAAACGCTTGTCTGGAGTTTGACAGTAATGGGCGGGCCATACAGAGATGTTTTGAACGTAGATAGGCTATGGTATTTGGTCGTCATCGTCGTAATTTGAGTCAAATATTATTCAGCCACCCAGGCTAGATTTCGGAGCAAGTGTCGAGCACTACTGCCACTGCGTCGAGCTGTCACTCAAAACCAGCAGGCGGGGGTGGATTAAGACTGGGCGGAACCCGTGGCTAAAATTGAGTCAGAGGCCCCGTTGGTAAAATCGGGCGGTACATCGGTAATACACTACTAAGCGACCTTCTGTTGCGTCATTCTTAAGTTTTAACCGTCACTCATGTCTCGTAATTTAATTGATGCTACCAGAGGTTTCGCAACAAGTTATGTATGGTTAGTTTTCTTGTCATTAGTTATTTTACTAAATTGAAAGTCAACAGATTCGGATTTGCGCAAATATTAAAAGTTGTTTTTGGTATTCCCACGAATCCAAACCTTTTCCAAATTGGCACATCTCCATAAGCTAGCACAAAGTAGCCTACTATGGATGTTAAATTGCAGAGGTTAATAATTTCATTAACTCTTAAACAGCGAAACTGATTCTCCATCATGTTGTTGGAGATGTGAGTTTAAAAGATACGAGCTATTTGTTTAGAAGCAGGTACGTAGCCTATGGATGCATTTGTTTGGTAAATGAATCATATGTCATGAAAAAAGCTGCAGGCTACAGTAGATCCAAAACTAATCTTTGTTATTGAAATTTTGCATGGTAGCAAACATAATATCAAATACTGTAGTCAATTTGCTTAGAATCAAACAAAGTCGATTGAAATATATGAAGTGAAGTTAAAACTTTCGGTTTCATGAAGTATGAATGTGTGCGGCACCTATAACTCGGTGGGATAAACTGAAATGGACTTTGTGACGTCAAATTCAAAAACGGAGAAATATAAGAAAATGGCAGCTAGAGGTTAAATTTTTGGCTGACACTATTTCAACGGAAAAAAATCTTGCGTTTGAACCAATTTTTCTCAGTTTCTTATTAATCTATGTTAAATGTTGTAACATAAATGTTTAACCTAAATCTACCATGGACGGAAATCCAGAGGACGGTGGAGACAAATACCCTCAGTATATTTGTTGGAGGCGACGTAATGTAAATTGCCCCTCCCCCAATATTTGTCACGTTGGGTTTAGAAGTCGGAACATATTGCGACTTACGATTTATGTCAATACAATACTTTGTGTTACCTAAAACAAGTCAGTTAATTCAGGGCTTCTCAAACTATGGGTCGCGACAGCAATTTTGGGGTGTTGATACAAGTTCAACTTTTATAAATTGAATTGTTTTTTTATTCGCATTACTGTTTAAATTACGCGGTTCTTTAACACAATACTCGTGTCATGACCTTGGAACTCAGATATAAAATCAAAAGTAACTAAAGCTTTATTAAAACAGAATAGCTAGTCCAAAAATAAAATATAATTAGTTACGTAAGACGTGACTCTAAAGTTTAGAGTCTAAACCAGGGATGTCCAACCTTTTATTATGGTGGGCCGCATTGTCACTTGAAATAATTGAATGGGCCGCAAAACCTATTAAATTTCAAGAAAAATGGGTACATGAAGTACATACTTTTGGAGTGAAAATGACTAGCGGGCCGCACAAAAATCTCAGGTGGGCCGCACTGTGGCCCGCGGGCCGCAGGTTGGACATCCCTGGTCTAAACTATCTAACACTTATATAGATAAACTCTTAGTATTAAGCAGCCAACCCGCCAACACAACGCTTACTACTAAATAACGTCGTACAGATGAAAACCAACACAAGAACCATTTAAGGCGGCGTGATTATGCGCGAGGCAGAAAAGGAAGACAAAGGAATGTCACCACATTCTCCCCCGGTTAAATAATTACTAAGTAATAATAATAATAAGTAATTTCAATGCCGAAAACTACAAAGTCCCGTCGCCATATCTTTGTGGAGGTCTTCCCTCTCTCGTGGAGCGCCTGATATTCGGGGTTTGTGAATCAACCTCCCTGGAAGACGTTTGCTGGTGTCCATCTTTTTGAATGTCAGTTTCCCTTTGCGCATTGTCACTAGTGCCTGTAAACAAACGTATTCCTGGTTGACATAATGGGGAAGTGACGTCCGACGTTGCGGCTTGCTCAATTTCATCGTTAGCTGGGTTTACTTGTGGGTAAGGTGCAAGGTGGAAGTTGATACCGTACTCTCAATTTGGATATTTAACTCGAGCGAAAGTGGGGTTTACCATCATTAATTCAACAGGATCGCGGACTGGATCGCCTTTGTTTCGCACAAATCGACGTAGCAGTACAGTTCCTTGATTTAGTAACCACGTAGGCATTGAGCTTCCCAGAGTTGCCCGTCTTGGAAAAGAAAACATTCTTTCATGTGGAGTTTCGTTAGTGGCCGTACACAACAACGACCTAATTCCGTGTAGGGCTTTAGGGAGAACACGTTCCCAATGTACTTCTGAGATTTTGTAAGAGGATAAAAGCAGTTTTATGGTTCTCCAAATTGTTTGATTGGCTCTTTTGCATTGCGAGTTCCCTTGAGTATGATACGGAGTAGAATAACCCGTCGCAATTCCTCGAGCCATGAAGAAATCTTTAAGTTCCCGACTCATGTAGCTGGATCCTCGATCACTATGCATGTATGCCGGAAAACCAAACAAGCAAAAAAGGTCATAGACTATAGAGGCAATCGATAACTGTGTCTTAAGACATCTTCTTGCAAGGATAAACAAAAGGATAACGACTAAATTCATCAAGAATTACCAATAGATAAGGTTTCGTCGCCATAACAGGTCCTTTGAAGTCCATAGTCAAACGTTCCCACAGGTGAGTAGCTTTCACGAGTATTTCAGGTTGTCTTTTAAAAAAGACGCATGTCATGACATTATCATGACGCAGTGTTACGCTTCGCTGATTCGATACTTGAAGACGATATTTCCAAATCTTGTTACTTGAAAACTTTAGGAGCGTCGCACGCTAACTAACTCGCAATAAGCAGTTTAGGTTTTTTTGTATACAATTGCAATTCTTTGCGCTTAGTGGGAAACGGTGGTGGATTGAGGTACTCATACTGGTTGCAGCCGGGGCAACAGACCAACAGTATAGCGACTTGCTTGCCGCTCTAACTCTACAAAGTACCACAAATACGAGGTCCATGCCGCTCATCAGAATACAGTACAACACTTTTTGCCTACAGCACCATGACTTGTTTTCTATGCTCCGTATTTTCTAAACATAATTGAACTTTTCCTGTTTGTGATTTTAGGCCAAGGAAATAAGTATTGCAGTATTGTTTGAGCCAGTTGCTATGTCCAATGCGGTATCCGCACTTTGCCCGTCCATTTGACGAGGTATGAGCAACAGAAGCGAACAAGGCGCATACCGATGACGTCGTAAATTTTGAACATAAACATTCAACATACTAAGACTAAACAGGTTGCTGCATTTACCACAATAACATTGATGTACATATGGAATTAGGAGTTTCGACTTGACTTTAGTTATGACAACTTCAAATTCTTTTCGATTGCTTTTGTGAATAAGAAACCGCACTCATGAGGAAAAAAAATAACTTTAATGGCAATAAAATTACAAATCACTATTTTGAAATTATGAAAATGGAGGACACTAGCCAACTTAAGTTCCCAATTTAGTATTACCCGCAAACTTGATTTTAAAAAATCCAAGAAATTGACTCAGTAAAATCTTGCAAGCTGTCTGTAAGGCTTGTATGCATTTGGTAGTGAAAAGAAACTGTGCACTGCTAGGCAGCAGCATATAACAGGCAACACTTTAAAAGTAATGCGAAAAGTAACACACAAAAATTATTTAATTGTGAGTTTCTAGTAAACAAACAAAAACTAGAAAAGTCTGTTTGTTACGACTTGGTATAAAGGAATAAATTGTTCAGTCCATCTATCCAGGGCATTATATCGTGATGCTCTGGCAGCGTTTTGTTGGTCTATCACCAAAACTTGTTCCACTTGATCAATACGTCCTTTGACAGTTCTAAATAACACAAAAAGCAATATTCACCCAGAAAAACTGTAATTCTTAAACACATTTCCATAACAAAATACTTAACACCTTACCCGTCTAAAATACATGACACCAAAAGGTTTTCCACTTCAGTAGAATCTATGTTAAGTTCCTGAAATGGGATGGGAAGTTTTGTTAAAGCTATTCGTGATAAACGTTGCAGTTTTTACTTCCACTTCAAATATCTTTAAATTTTTTTTATATTAAATGCTCACAAAATTAAACTTACTTTTGATATGAAAGGTATTCTTATGCGAGCATAGGGGCGTATTAATTTGCAGAGGACTTGAGTTCTAACATTTCGCAATAGATCCTCAATATGCTCCCGAATAAATGGATCTTGCATAATGCTTACTCGATTTGTAGCCACAATCGACTCAAATGCGGTTATATCATTATTCTGGTAGGCACTGATATAAAAGTAAAACCAGTCATTCAGAGATTTAATTACGAAAAATAAAAATCTGCATTAAATAAGATTTTAATTTAACTCAGCAGCTACTATCAATAAATTTAGCCAGTACAGAACTCAAACCTATCAAACAATGCAAAAAGTAAATGGGTAAAACAGGGAAGTGTAGTCAAGCAAAACTTCGTAAACAATACAGTACAACATTAATCTGCTTAAAAAAGCTTACCTTACAAGATTTGTCATCGCTAATATATCAGGATCATTTTTATACGGCTTTGCTTCTTGAGAGTCGAACGGATTTATACCAGACTTCATTAACATATTAGCTAACACCAGGTATTTTAGACACATCGTTCTCCTTGGACTGCCTGACTCATCATAATTCTGCAATAGTCAATCAACAATGAAGGACAAGGTGGATTTCATGCTTCCAATTCAATAACGTAGGTTTGGTATGAATAAAACATATATTATACAAAACATATGGTGAAAAAGTTACCTTGAAAGCTTCAAAAAAATCAGTGTGAGCTTTGTCATATTCACCTTCCCTTAAGTGCATCTTTCCTCCGCATTCTGAATTTTATAGAAAAGCGGTTGAGACCATTTTAATTGTGATCAGTTTAGCATAACAAGCTCTAATGACTAGAAAAAACCAGGACCGGTTTCAATCCATCAAACCAGGGGCATGTGAGGGAAGTATCATTATTAACTTAGTTTTGTTGCTTACTGCTACACCATTTAGCAGTGGTAAGAAATTACACAACCTAACCTCGTATTACACCCATAGTGAATGGATGAGGTATGGCAGATTTTATATGAAGGGATTGTTCATAAACATGCTTCAGCTTTTTGTTGTTCTTTTGAGCAGTGTACATTTGAATTTCAAGAGCATACACTTCCAGCAACTGAGTTCCCTTTTTCATATCATCTCCACCATCCTGCGTCTGATATGCAGACAAGTTATATGCAAAAATGACGATTAATCTCCTAAGTATTGTGAAGCTTAAATGTGATGTGAAAGAAACAAAATCAATATTAACTAAACTACCTGACAAGATTGGTGTAACTGTCTTAAAATTCTAGACAATTTTGTAAATTCTTCTCGATCATAATAAAGCTTCCCAAGTTTGGTATTCGTTTTAAACCATAATCTGTCATTCTTTGCATCTGTTAGCAAAAATATACTGAAATACTTTTTTACATTCATGTCATAGATCTAAAACCAAAAATAGTATTCCCATGAAATGTTAAAGCGCTCACGCAGCGATTTGTATACTTTGTAATTGGTTAAGTTTTAATATTTTGAAAGGGCTTGGATGACAATGTGCAGTCACTTGCAGGTAGTAAACCTGAATGCACACTTCACTTCAACATCTTACCAGAAAAGTTACAGAAGTAACATTGTTTTTTTTGTCTCATGGGTCTGTTACTGCAAGCACAGTAAAATAGTGCCACAAAATGTGCTTTATGCAACCAAACCTTTTAGCGCCTCTAACGTAGTTTCATAAAAGTGTTGAAGAAGATCCATTTGCTTTGATGTGGAAATGTAATCCAGAATTGAATTGATTGATTTTTCTGAGTAATTTCTTGTTACTGCACTCTAAACAAATACAAATTGGGTTTTGAAAACAAATAAACTTTCCAAAATCAACAAAAATAAAATATATTCTTGAAAACAGAAAATTGCTAGAACTTCCAACAAATGCATTGTAAAAGTGGAACACAAATGTTTTGTATCAGTATCACCATGTTTGAGCACCTTTATATATGTTAAAAGCTGTTTGTATTTTTCCATCATTCCATTCAGTTTTCCAAGCTTAAAATTAATTTTTGTCATTTGCTTGAGAGCTTTGAAACCCCATTCCCCCTTCTGTTCTTCCAGGTCAAGCACCTATAAAAGCACTGCTTTTGTTTTACATCAAAAAATGAAACCATAAGAATAAGTGCATAGAAAAAAAGTAACACAATCTGCCAGTAGTAGGGCTTCATAACCTAGTGATGGGATGGTACCATATTTTTACTGGTTCCAAATATAACCAACAAAAAGTTATAAATTATCATTACAATTGTGATTCTTAATATTTAAAGATTTAAATTGGTTTACAGATCATATGGGTCCGTTTGCTTCCTTTCGTATTTTTCGCTCATGAACTACAGTAACTCTGGGATCGGTAATACTGCACAAGCAAGATACGGGTTTTAATTTTACACTTTTCTTAAAGAAAATAATGTACATTTAAGCCCGGAAAATTTTTCTTCTTTCAGATTTTCATTTGAGACACCAACAAACCAAGTAGGACTGCATGTATAATTGTATATGCATTTATAATTGCAAGTCGTTTACAAATTTTAAGTCTAAGAAGAAACATCTCAAGTTCTGATTATCCCGTCTCTATTTGGTAGTACAGTATTATCACCAAATTTGAAATTCATGGGCTTTTGAATTTGTATAAAGTTGGTCATTACACAAAACAAACCCGCTGAAAGCTTTCCAAAGCTAAATTTGTATCATCTTCTTTCAGGGCTTTCGAATTGTAGTACTGATTTTCAAGGTCAACATCAGGTTCAGAAGCATCACTTTCTGAGTATTCCTATTCAGATTTGACATTTATATAAACACATAAATACAAGACATATGAAATAGTACGTTATAAGAATTTTTATTGAAAAACAAAGAAAATTGTTTGTACGATTTAATTTTGAATATAAAATCAGACTTCGTTAATCTAGAGTCTAGACCACTTCAATTCGTTGAAAAATGTTGGTTTAGCAAGGTATCCAGATAAGCAAAATTAAAATAATACTACAGTGGAATCAGTTTACATAAAATAGCATGCATTTAGGATAACACTAAATTAAGCAGTGAAAAAATAGCTGTATTAAAGATGCAACTGCACCCAAAATGAATATTCAATTAAACGAATTGAGAAAATTGATTAATGACTGTGCCTAAAACAAACGTTGATCTATGAGAAGCACGAAAAAATTCACCTACAAATATGCACCATTTCTCGTAATCAGGATTAGCAGGTGTTTTTTCTATTGATTTGGCGTATAATTGAGGTAAAATGCATGAAAAGAAATCCGTTTCTAGTCAGCGTCATGTCGAATAGAGTGAATTCCAGCTCTGTATCCAATTTGATATACAGAGCTGAGCACTGAACAGCCACTTTTTTAAAGAGCACTGCTCCCGCTCCTTGATGAAAAAAGGAGCACTGCTTATGCATTCTCTCCTCGATAACGAAGAGAGTACCAGTTGTTTGCTACTTTTGCTCAAATTGAAGTTATTTTCTTTTCAATGCATTGTCAAAAAGCAATTACATTGTATGTTGTTAACTTAAAATGCAGAACTTCTGTCTGATTGTAGCCTAATAATTGGTTAAGTATTTGTTATAAAAGTCACAAGATTTCGAAGAATCCAAGATTGATGAATTTTGTTTTTAATCACATTTGAAAAAAAAGTTATTACGAACCCTTTAGACATGTAGATGCACATTTTCATTAAATTAATATCGTTCAATTTTGATGTATATTGATTAAGCTATGAAAATAGCGGTGATCAACAGTAGCTTGAAGCAGATTAAAATACTAGCACTAATAAATAAATACTAATAAATTGTCTGATGAAAGTTACAGTTTCCGAAAAAATTTGTTTGAATTGTTTCTAGTTAATTCTAATTCTCTAGTTTACAAAAAATTAACCTCAAAGCAATAAAAAGTTTTAAGATTTCTTTTTCTAAATCAACAGTTCGTGCGTTCATAGCATTGATTATGCTAAGACAAAGAGCGAGCAGATAACACAAAAAAGACCTTTCTCGTGTGTTTGGTTCCAAATTTAAAAGACGAGTGCTACTTCTGTAAAGAAGCGAACTTGAACCCAGCTCTGCTGGTAATCCTGGTATATCATTAATTATGCTTCAATCAACAATGTTTTCACATAAAAACTTACCAGATCGTAATCACTTTCACACATAAAGTCATCATCATCCATATCAGACATGGTGATAACTTTTGGCAATCAAGCAAAATTATGAAACATCCACATTTTTGTAATTAACAGCCTATTATATAATGCCTTCACCTGTAACAAACAAAGTCATATATTCTTTTGGGTTGATGTTGTGGCGACGTACAGCGCCACCTATTTGTAACAGATTTTTACAATCAGTGATATTTTTGTATGCATGTTTTTTTTGCTTGGGCATTCTTTAAACGATCCAAGTTTATACCGGAACACACACAGTTTTCGATGCCGAATAAAGTATGAAACAATTTTAACAGAAGTTGATTGCAAGTTGATAAAAAATTATTTGCCACTGCTGTTTTGCAGTTTCTTATAAAAAATGAGTGTACTAAGATATTAATAACTTCCTATGTTTGTTGTGTTGGCACATTAACCAGTCATTTTATTTTTCGCTACAAAGTATGTTGGGTAAAAGCCATATGCTTACATGGGCATAAAAAACACCAACGATGACAGACAATTACAACCTCGGTGGAAACTGTTTTGGCTTTCACTTAGCAGCTTATCACCAGTACGTTACTGGTGACTACCATTTACGATATTGTACAGCTTTTAAATTCATATGCTATCATATGCTTTTAATTCCAATAGGTCTTGCTGTAACAGTTACAATTTTGGTTCAAGTCAAGACAATACACTCAAGATGCACAAATCATTGCAAAAAACTTGTAAAAGCATGCAGTACGCCAGTTACTAGCCTCTTGAATAAGTGACATGCCACTCGAATATACATCTATTTTAGGTAGTTTTGTTGAATCGTGTAATGTACAGGGAATATCCTTAACATTTTTGAGTAGATGCCTACTGGCATCCAAAGTCTCAAAAATTGGATGCCCCTGAAAAATGTTGATGCCAAACTTTTTGAAACTGTATGAACAATGTGCATAGATACAGTTAATAACAATCAACTCTTTGTATGATATCTCAAGACTGATAATGCAGACATGCTGCATAATTTCTATTTTTTATATATCTTTAGAAAGTTCTACGTTTTTTATCTGTGCCTCTTCTGATCTAAATTTTTATTCCAGTTGGCAAGCTGATAACATTTTTCATTCATTTGCAATACACTTAACATTAGGACGGTGATCACTTTAGGCGCTAGCTGACATAAAACAGTATATGTATGTACTACATTGTAGGCCTAAACGCTATTACATTCATATTCACACATATTTGTTCATTCATACTGTTTTTTCATCATGGGTGCAGAAAAGATAAGAAGCGACAATACTTGATAATATTACACGACAGGAAAAGCCTAGAAAGTTTAAAACATGCACCAAAAATGATGGTATATGGAGTTGCTGGTAACAATTAGCATGGTCATTAAATCTATAAAAAAGAGAGATTATCTTCGAACTAAATTTCATGTAAAATTTTTTTTCCTTTCATTCTAGAACAATTATAAGGTCTCCAGGGCCACTAATTCTTGTAATGGTATCACAATATGTGTTATCTTTTAACTGTCGGCAAACCGGAAAGAAAACGATTAATGATGATCAGACAGCTATCGTGTGCTATTGTTTGCAGTGGCATAGCATGTTCAAGCAATAAATGAAGCAATGGGTTTTGGATATGACTAAAAAAAACTGTAATCACATGAAAAACTAGGAGCCCATTTGGCATCCATTCAGCTGAATTTCGGGTGTCCAAGCAGAAATCTGGGTGGCACCGGTTAAAATTGCACGCTATTTGTACGTATTTAGCAAAAGTTTGTGTCATATTGCGTGTTCATAGTTTGTGTTTGTGTCATATCTTATTTTTGTATTGCTTCTCAATCTGTAGCCGTATACTCCTAAGCATTAGTGGGACAAAGTAGAAGTTTGAATCAGTAAAACTCAATTAACTTGAACATTATTGCATTCTAACCTAAATGTGGCATTAATGACAGTAAATCTTTAATAACTAAAACCAACCTTTTGCATACCCGTATGCATAACTTAATTGCCTGTCTTTAAAAATAGCCTAATTGATCTAGCCTACTTACATGGTAAAATAGTCGCTGTCTAAATTATCTACTTCTGTCCATAGAGCACCAGGAGGCGTAATGAGGGTGTTAGGGATGGGCCAAGTCAAATAAGAGTCCAATTACTCAATGCTCAGACTTGGTCAAGTATTGCTTGATACTCAGTTATATCATTCATCTTGATTTTCGTTAACTATTTCTTTAACTTTAAACATTCAGCTCTTTAGAGAAACAACTTGAAAGCATACCAAACAGAACTTGGGCTTTTTTAGCACAAAGCCATACAACCAACCTAAGAGAACTCATAGGCTTGTCTTTCGGAAAAAAGATGTCATTAACTACTTGTATCAGAGTTACAGTCAGTTTCAGAATCTCACCTTCAATCAGTGGAAAAGTTATTGGTCTGTAGATAGGGCTTTGGAAGCTTTTTACATAGTTGCTACTTTGTAGTTGAGCGTAGAAATCACTACCATACTTTTTAAAACGTTATAGGCCTACAGTACTGGAAATCAACAGTTAAATACACAAGTTATAGAAATTGGCAAACGGGTGTAAGAATAAATTATATGGAACTGGTACTTCAGTGGTTATTCTTTAGGGCAAAATATGGAACAAAGATTTGCTATGCTAAAAGTTGTTATTGGTCAACAAAGGAAGTGTTAAATTTGCTCGAGGAAATTTACACGTGCTGCTATACTGGTATATTACAATTGCTTGCAGCAATTTTGAAACCACAGTTCAAACCAGCGTGCACTACCGATCAAAGGGAAATGACAGTGCTCACTGCTCACAACAGCTATTGAAAATGCTGAGCGCTTCGCAATACATAGATGAATGAAACTGCCGGTTTCCAATGCAGGCACCTGATACTTAGTCTTCATTTGACGAAAACAGTAAAAGTATATTGTTTGGAGGCAATCATGGTAAAAAATAACTCATCTGCCGCACTGCACTCTCCAAAGGAAAACAACTTCATTGCAAAAAAACATCTAGCCTAGGTTTAGATTTGCAATCACAAGACTTTTTCCAAGATTAATTCCACAAAATCACTATTTGAATTTTGGGTCAATCGACCTTATATCAACGGGCTAACTGCTTCAGAGCAATTTGCGTTCTAGCAATTTTATTGTTTACTTGGCCACCAAGTAGCGTAACAAGTTCAGAATATCTGCTAAGCTCATACAGTCAAAAAGAGTAATAGTCTACATTTTGCAATTGTCTGAAACCAAGCCACAGATGGGGATGCTCACATTTTGGGTCTCTTATACTTTTGCACTCCCACTTGAAGGCCTAAATGGGAAGGAGTTATGGGGTAATATAAAAGAAAATATGACGTCATAATACCACATTACTCGATCCCCAGATTAGAAAGTTTGCCAAGGATAAAGGAGGATAAAAATTAATTGCGCATATAAAGACTATTGTTTCATGCGCGGAGAATTTCTCAACCAAACTTTCCAATCTTGCTCGATCCTGATATGCGAGTGCAAAGCTACGCGAAACCCAATCTTTTTACATGTGAATTTAGGATTACTGATTCTCTGAAACGGTTCCAGGTCGATTCAACCCACGGACGATTCAACCCAGGACGATTCAACCCACGGACGATTCAACCCAGGACGATTCAACCCCGGACGATTCAACCCACGGACGATTCAACCCGCGGACGATTCAACCCGCGGACCATTCAACCCGCGGACGATTCAACCCACGGACGATTCAACCCGCGGACGATTCAACCCGCGGACGATTCAACCCGCGGACGATTCAACCCACGGACGATTCAACCCAGGACGATTCAACCCCGGACTATTCAACCCGCGGACGATTCAACCCACGGACGATTCAACCCCGGACGATTCAACCCAGGACGATTCAACCCACAGACCTTTCAACCCACGGACGATTCAACCCAGGACTTTTCAACCCAGGACGATTCAACCCGCGGACGATTCAACCCGCGGACGATTCAACCCAGGACCATTCAACCCAGGACGATTCAACCCGCGGACGATTCAACCCACGGACCTTTCACGTACTATTGGCTTAGGTTATCACCAAGTTACTTTGTAGCCAATATTATGTAAGCTAAATAAAGCTAATATATAGGCCTAAGCTAATATAAAGCTTTTTGTGTTTCCTTTTTTTTCTTTTACCACTTCTTGTTAGCATTGGTTGTACATCAAAACACTTATTGTTTTCTGCTTTCCAGTAAAACCTTGAATATTGTTATTTTGCCCTATACAGTACTTTGCGTACATTTCTGTCTACGCCTGCTATTATTTTTTGTATTGACCATTGTAGATCGGTTATTATATAAAATGTTCTCCTTTTACCATTAAGTTAACATTTTTGAAGTTTTTGAAAAGACAAAATGCATGATTTAGTTAGCTTTCGACTCACGTACGTAAATGTGTGTAAGTTATTTATTTTTTTGCATGTACACAAATTACAGATATTTTTATAGATACCTGTTTATACATCGATTAATTAGAAAGAAAGTTGTTTTATTTACAGGCAAGCTTAAGAACATGAACCTGAACACAAACACAGCACGTATAAAGAGCTAGGCCTTCCGTCTCTTGGTGGCTTTGGTTCTAAGTAGGCCTCTAATTTGGGGCACTGGAATTGTTTGCGGTACAAGAAAAGAGAAAAACGGAAGAATAATATTACAAAATTACAAGTTTAATAGATTTTGACCTAAAAGAAACAATTGACTTTATATTGGCCTAATAACTTCTGTACTACACGTCGCACAAGACTGAAATTTGTTTTGTGATAGCATTCTGAGCAGGTTAAAAAAAATTGACCATATAGACTTTTTTTGCGTGCAATCTTCATTCCAATCAACAAACAGTTGTTTCTAAGGTTTGACTTTTAATCGACGTGTAGGCTTTTCGCTAAGCAGGCCTACTAGTTACAACACGGTACATAAACTTGTTTTTATTTCAACACAAGATGTGTATTGGTATAGTTGTAAAAGCGGCATCCGTGCCTGATAACGAACTGCGTAGACGTTTTTATAAACGGGTTGAATCGTCCGTGGGTTGAATCGTCCGGGGTTGAATCGTCCTGGGTTGAATCGTCCGTGGGTTGAAAGGTCCGTGGGTTGAAAAGTCCGGAGTTGAATCGTCCGAGGTTGAATCGTCCGTGGGTTGAATCGTCCGCGGGTTGAATAGTCCGGGGTTGAATCGTCCTGGGTTGAATCGTCCGTGGGTTGAAAGGTCCGTGGGTTGAATCGTCCGGGGTTGAATCGTCCTGGGTTGAATCGTCCGTGGGTTGAATCGTCCGTGGGTTGAATCGTCCGACCACCCTCTGAAACAATGATTAACAAGTCCAGCATCCCGAATGACGTTGTTCTAATGTTCTGTAAAAATAGAGTCAACACTAATCTGCGGAATAGGGCCCTACTGGAAAGTTTGTATGAAGGACCGGAGGCGTTTGTGCTAATTTTCTGGCGCAGTATAGCCGTTTTGCACTACTGCTTTATATTTTACAATTTATATTATAAGTAGGCAGCGTCTATTTCACCAGCTGCCGGTTACCGAATTTGAAAAAAGCTACCTCGGTTAATGGCAATGACCCTAGTCATTGGATTGAAATGTATGCTAATTTTCAATTTAAAACGACGTACTAATTTTTACAAAGCGTAAATTAACCTAAAACTAATCCCCTCCGACCCAAACTCTCACCTCTCATGAAAAAATTCGATCAATAATAAATTTGGACAAAAAAATCAAATAATAGCAATATTCGATCAAGGATACGATCCTCAACGTTAGCCACTACATCATCGCATTGCTTTCTTCTCAATGCCTAAAACGAGAGTCAAAAACCCATGAGCGCAATTCTGGTAGTCACCGCAAAGACAGACCTTTTCGGAACTACATTACTATTTGGGTGGCAAGATTTTTGCGATCGCCCATACTTACCAATGGCAAATGTCGATTCACTTTGATTCTTTTCTAATTACAAACGTTCTGGGCATTGTGAATGTGTACAAAATTACCATAGGTGGTGACATAAACGTTTTTAACACTTGACAAATATTGCAGAGCTTATGTTGTTGTTATTTGTTATAGCTTCTTCTTCTTCTTCGTGTGGAGTAGGCCTAGATGGTTCTTTAAGTTTTCTTGAGAGAGGGAACAAAAACCTCATATTGTAGGGCAGGTGTTTGTTAGCCAGCTGACCAGGTTTTCATTCATTGTTGTCAGACCACGGTTCCCACAAGGATGGCGGTATGTGGAACAAGATGTTATGACGTGGTCTGCAGTCTGCTCTTCTGCACCACACTCACAGGCCGCAGATGGAGCCATACCCCATTTGTGCATAGTTGAGCGGAAGAGGCCAACGCCAGTTCGAAGGTGATTGAGCTTGGTCCAAGCACACCTGGGAAAATGCATTCGCGGTGGTGATGTGCTGGCCTCCGAAATGTAACAATGGAGTCTGGAAGAATTTTCTTGCCACTCCATGCTCCATTTGTAATCCGCCCAGCTTGCCACATTGGTGCTTGACTGGTTAAAGTCATCCAGTAAATCCAATGCAGCAGGGACAAATGGGTGCCTCGACTTAAGCTGCCGGTGTCCTCTAAGTGGAGGAGGCAGGAGCCGGTCGTGCAGAAGATGCCCAGGCTCCAGTGCTCGGAGTGCTAGAGACAGTGTGGCTCTCTTGCGGCGAAGCTCAGATGGGTGGATACCTGCTAGGACAAACAGGTTGTCTGTAGGTGTGGGGCGCAGGCATCCAGTCACTAAACGCAGAGCGTTATTAATCGGCTTATCTATGAGACGAGTGTGAGCAGTGAGCACTACGACACCAAGCTGGTGTGCAGTACTCGGCGGCAGAGTGGACCAAAGCCAGGGTAGCTGTGCGAAGTGTTGTACCTCCAGCACCCCAGCTAGATCCTGCCAGTCGTCTCAAAAGCCCAACGCGTGTTATTAGTTTTTTGCGAAGTGACTCCAGGTGTCGACGAAACGTCAGCGCCCTATCCAGCTTTATGCCGAGGTATGTTGGTTTGGCAGTGAAAGGGAGAGGACGTCCATCAACAGTGATGTTGACCTCACGTTGTGCCTCCTTGTTGTACAGGTGGAAGGCAGCCGTCACCGTTTTCGTTACACTGAGCTTCAGCTTCCATTTCTGGAGATAAGTGGATATGGTTGCCATATCCTGGGTTAGGGACCCCTCCAACTCCTGCCAGTTTTCTGCTCTATGCATAATTGCCAAATCATCAGCGTAAGCAAACTTTTTGGCAATTGTTTCTGGCAGGTCGTGCGTATAGATGTTGAAAAGGGACACCATCTGATCTCTGTGGGACACCATTTCGCAGGCGTCGCAATCTGCTTTTTGTGCCATCACCGGTGGTGAGGGTGAAACTGCGATTTCGGACAAGTTCCATGATTAGAGAAACCATGTGCCTGTCCGGCAGTAGGCGCAAAAGCTTGCAGGTGATGCCGCGATGCCAAACGGTATCGTAGGCAGCTGTGAGATCGACAAACACAGCACCTGCTTTTTTCTTAGCCGAAAAGCTGTCCTCGATTTCTTGAGTCAAGAGAGTAACTTGGCCCACGGTTGATCTTCCGTGTCGAAATCCAGCTTGCTCTTGAGGGAGCAGTGGGTCTATAATAGGTTCGACACGGGCGTAGATCAGTCTCTCCAGGATCTTGAAAAGGGATACACAAAAGGGAAATTGGTCGATAACTCTTTGGATCCTCTATCGCAGTGGTTCTCAACCTTCTGATCTTGGCGGACCCCTTTTGGTGCTGTCAAAGCAGTTGGCGGACCCCTGAAGTTTAAGCAAACTAAGGGTTCTGAGACTGCACTTAAATGTTTCTTTGCTTAGTTTTACTTAATAGTCTTGGTGCACAACTGCGCGTGCACAACTATACGTTGCTCACAACAACAAGCTGCTAGTTACAAGCTAAAACTGAGAAAGCGATTATGTGCAATCTCTAGCAACTTAAAATCACTGTATCCAGCTGTCTTCTCGTATAATCCGCAATCTATTGCATCACAATAGGCCTTCCCTGCGGGTGATAAATCTCAATAAGCTTTTGTATTGTCCCATCACAATAGGCAATTAAGCAAATGTTCAAGCCTATTTCAAACAGCAATGATAAACAGCAAAAACTTTTTAAAAACTCGTACTTTATGTTGCAAATTTCGAAGTTCTCACGGACCCCCTGAAAACGTTTCGCGGACCCTTGGGGGTCCGCGGACCACCGGTTGAGAACCACTGCTCTATCGGCTTCATCGGCTTTGGGATGGCAACCACAAGTGCTTTTCTACAGATTTTCGGAAGCTTGAGTGTGTGTAAACAGGAAGACAAGAACTTGTTTAGCCAGGACTTTAAAGTAGCTCCGTCATGGATAATCAGCTCCGGGCAAATTGAATCAGGGCCTGGAGCTTTCCCAGACTTTAGCAGCTGGAGGGCGCTGGCAAACTCTTCTGGAGTAAAATCTCCAGAGATTGTTTCACCAGGAGGTGTAGGGATCCTCCAGAGCTCAGCCACCTCATTGTTAACAAGGTAGGCTGATTTGCGATCTTTCGCTCCATAGACCCCGTTCTTTACTAACTGTGAGGCAATACAGTTGGCAGAGATGGGGCATGGGCGATGCGTTTGTCTGGACCTGCCAGTCAGGTTGTTGATTGTGTTCCATGCCATTCGACTGGAGTGCGTAAAGTCGATGGTGTTGACAGCCTCTGTCCAACGCTCTCCTCGCTTTTCATCGAGTCGAGCGTGCAATGCAGAGGCGGCTGATTTTGATGCCTCGCCCTGCTGGGCCTTCAGGAAGGTCTGGTAGAGGCTCTCACACTCCGCATCCCAGCACGGTCTATAGTTATTTCTACGACCGCGTGGGATTGATCGCTTGGCTGCTTTAACGATGGCAGAACAGAAGTCCTGGTAAGCCTCATCTACAAGGCCCGTATCCGGAGGTGGAAGGTCCTGGGCGAGCTCGTTGGTAGTGAGACTATATAGTTCCCAATTGGCCTTGCGGAAGTTCCAACGCTTATATGGCTCACTTGGAACTGGGAGAATAGTTCTTGGAGTCATAATAAGCGAGGGTCGGTGTTGGGACCTTGGAAACTTCTCTAAAACACGCCTGTCCAAGTTCCAGCTAATGTGGCCAGTGCTCGCGAAAGCCAGGTCTGGGTTAGTACCAGTGTTCCAGCGACCAGAGAAGAAGCTTGGAGCATCCTTAGGGTTGTGCAAAAGCACAAGGGTACTCTTGGTTGCCCAGTCAATCAAGCATTCTCAATCTGGACTGGTGGAATTATAACCCCAGTTCGGCTTGTAGACATTGACAACTTTAACACCATCAATGTCCACACATAGCCACTCAATTGCCGATCCAGTTGGAGATTGGTCGGCAAGGTTCCACTTGAGCCTGCTGTGGACAAACGTGACAAGGCCGTGCTTCCTGCTTAGGGTATGTCCGGCTAGAGTGAAATTTGGTATCACCAGCCGGTCCACACTTGTGCAGTGAGTTTCCTGCAACAGGATGATGAGGGCTTTATGCCTGGTGGCCAGTTGGCTGATAATGCAGATCTTGTTTGCGTTTAGGCCCTCGACGTTCAGCTGCAAGATGTTGGGCAGTGGTTGCCCGCACTGAACGTCCATATTGTCACCTTTTTGTTTCCGTGGCTGAGGGTCTATCCTTTTACAACCACAGAAACGTCTCCTTGTTTTCATCATTAGCCTGGTCATCATTAGATTTCCCAGTTTCCAGGCCTCACCGCGAGGAGGTTGATGAAATGAGCCCAAATATAGCTGTTAGTAGCCGTCTTTGTAATGCATAGGGGAGATGGAGAAGAAATGTTAAAGGAGCTGGTTGTTTCAACCCTTACAAAAGCAAAATGTTTCAACCCTTACAAAAGCAAAATGTTTCAACCCTTACAAAAGCAAAATGTTTCAAACCGCTTGGTTTAAGTTAGGCCTATAATGTTCATTGCGCGATTACCGCCAACATAACGAAAATTTGAATTGTTTCTTTCTTTTTGAAGGTTGCGAGGTTGGTAGAGGTGTTTCGAGGTACAGTTTGAAAAATTTTGTGTCTCCTCAAAAAATTGACTGCTAGGGTTAAGTGCAAGCTATTTTTAATAGCGTGGGTGTTTTCAGTATACTTAATCATGCTAGTTTTTGTACCAAACAACTTCTGAAATGTAAGTAGTTTTGGTTAAGCTTCAGCATGCAACCACCATTCAAGACCTTATGACAAATATTAGTTCGTTTGTGTATTACTTGTGTGAAGTATTACACAACAAACACATCTGTCATAATGACCGCATATACTGGCAGCTGTAGCAATATGAGCGAGGACGATTGAAGATTGATAACTTGTTTTGCTTCTGACTCGATGGTATGAGGTCTCATTCCTCAAACGGCGTGATTATGCTGTTAGTTGCTTAATTCTGTCTATACAAATGACTAAATGATAAAGTTCCCATTTTTATTTATTATCAGACACTATGACGTTTAGGTTTTGTCACAATGGATAGCTGTATTTGACTTAGCTATCGTCTTGGTTGGCATATGAGTCCCTCTCACTTCTGACCGTGAAGTTTGATTTTTCGGTTTACATCAATACGTAAATGTTATTTAACGTACACTTACCTATTGATAAATCGCCTGCAACAAATGAATACCCCGGCAGCAACAGAATACGCTTTTATTATAGCCTTCAGTCGCCCAACAAATGTAATTTTGGTAATCACGTTTTAATGCACTCTTTTTACTGTATCTCCATCAACCCTCTTAGACTCTCAACAAAAAACCATCCCATTTTTTTATCATAAATCTTTTTTGTCCGTTCGTTGTTTTTCTTCAAAAGTTGCATCATCTTGACCAAGTTTGACCTCTGACGTATTTGTTTTCCAATTTCCGAACCAGTTCAATCAAGGTCTTCCCATTATCTTTTCTGATGCAGATGTTTTTTCGCACGTAGGCTATGACTTGACATAGAGTCACGTGGTGTGGTTGTCACAACACAAAGGCTTCCACTTTCGGGCACAGCTTACTGCATGTTACATTGCGCAGTAGTAACCAGTGAAATCGATCACGTAAAAAAGGGAGATTGCAAACAATACAAGAGTATATATAAGGCACACCAGTTCAAGCGAGGTAATTTATCTGATGTCATTGCGCAGTCTTAACAAGTGAGTGAGAAAAGTAAAAGCTCATGACTCGTGACGTAACCGTCACAACCTTATGCGGGGTGAAATGATACAGCGTGTAAAAACTCACCCCGCTCATGATGTATCAAGTTAACTGTACAAGTATTTCCTTTTTTTAGTGCTGTTTACTTACATACTGTGTAAAATGCCTCGAGTTTTATTCGCACCAACGTTGGCCTGTTTTTTGATAACCGTGGTGAAGTTCTGGAGAAAAACCACTCTCAGCCATATGAAATATTTAATGTTGATGAAACTGGAGTCACAATGGTGCAGCGACCTAATGGTGTTGCTGATGAAAAGGGCGTTAAGCAAGTCGGAGCCATCACGTCTGGTGAAAGGGGAAAACTGGTTACTGTCACCGTTGCTGTTAGTGCAAGTGGCAAGATGATTCCACCATTTTTTTGTTTTCCCTAGGGTCCGGTTTCATAACAATTTTATGGCCAATGGTCCTGCAGGCGTAGTAGGTAGTGCCAATCACAGTGGTCGGATGCAGTCCAAAGACTTTTTGATGCTCATTCAACATTTTGTGGCTGTCACAAGTGCTCAAAAACTTCTCCTGCTTTGCTCATCTTTGACAATCACCCATCGCAACTTTCTATTAAACTGATTAAATATTGTTGAGGAAAAGGCGTGGTGCTCTTGACTCTGCCACCACATTGTTCGCACAAAATGCAACCTCTCGACAGAACTGTTTTTGGACTTGTTAAAAAATATTTAAATTCAGCCTGTGATAATTGGATGAAGAATCACCCAGGAAAACCCATGACGATCTATGACATCCCACATCAGTGCTGTAACCAATTAATTTTTTTAGGACTCAGGTCAAGTCATTTGGGAAGTTGACTTAAGTCAAGTCGAGTCAAATTACTGATTGGATGAAGTCAAGTCAAAATATAATGCAAGTCAAATCAAGTCATGTCATTTGCTATACCTTTAACTGATCGTTCGCAATGAAAATAAATGTCTGTAATTCAGTTGGTCAATAAATTAACAACCAAGATTTAATGACTTGGTCAACTTACTTTCTGAGACTCCAGTCAAGTCATTTCAAGCATTGACTCGAGTCAAGTCAAGTAATTTAAAAACGTGACTGGAGTCAAGTCATTGACTTGAGTCATTACAACACTGTCCTACATATTGAAAAGCTGGCTCTACCTTCTTCTGCAACACTAGTCAACATTTAAAATGGTTTTAAAGTGTGTGGCATTTCACCATTAAACAATAACATACTGTAATTACTGATGATGACTACATGGCAAGCTATGTCAAAGACTGAGAGTCTCCACAAGATGAACAACCTTCATCATCTATTGCACCATAATCTGCTGCACTCATTCCACCAGATAATCCCTTTAACTTCATCTGAAAATGTTACCTCCACTGTATCTACCAACTTATCAGTTGAAAGACCACCTGATGGACTGACTAGGTCTCCTCAAATGATACTTCCCTACGCCAAAGCTCAACCGTGGGTGAAAAAACAAAGCTCCCGCAAGCATCGATCAGCAGTAGTTACCTCTACACCTGAAAAGAAGCTGGAGGAGGTGTCACAAAAGTGAAAACATTTTATTATTGGTATTCGGTAAAACCGGTATAAACGTAGCATTACTATGGCAAAGTATAAGGTTACCTGTGGAAGACACTGTTTCCATTGTCTTCCAAGTTGTATCATTTTAATTAAATTTCTGATATTTAACACGCTATTACATAACGTCATACTTGCCATAAGTTCAATCTAAGGTCACGGCATAATTGAAAACTTATCGAAGAATAGTTGATTGACAATCAGTTCCGTAACCATGCTGCTGCATTGCACCTTTGAACTTATTGCAAAATATGATACAGTACTTCCTCGATTATCCGTCCCTCGTTTAACCGGCATTCGATTATCCGGCCGAGTGATCAATGACTTTGGGAGGTGACAACCTGTTCAGTGTTCACTGAACTGGTAGGAAAAAATCAGAAAATAATTTTCTACTTGGTTCTTTTCTCCTTGTAGCCACTGCAGTGAACTCATTGTTCAAAACTAGATCAACACTGATCAATGACCTGTATACCACCTAAAAGAAAAATCTATCACACAATCATTTCAATTATGTCATCACAAGCAATAATTGGTGTGCCCAAACTCTGTTAAGGTTCGGTTTAACTTCTTTGTGACGAATCTTCTCTGGACGAAATCGCCGTTTGTTCCGATAGCATACTAAATGCTGATTTCGTGGAACAATTTGCCGCACTAAACATTGAATTAGAACCCTCTGACGTTGACAGATGGTTTCAAGCTGACGGTCCAGGTTACGAACATATGGATGAGCAGGGAATAGTTGATCTTGTTTCAGCAGAAGAAGAAGAGGATATATGTGATGAAGAAGATGCAGATGAAACTACAGAAGATGCAACAAAAAGAGCACAATGCCCTGTTTCTCATGCAGAAGCAATGCGAATGTTTGATCAGTGTCTGACGTGGCTACGTTTTCAGCCAGAAGCAACGGTTTCAAACACTTCCACGTTAGTAGAACTTCGTGAATTAGCTGCCGAAAAACGTCAATCTTCCCGCAAACAATCCAAGATTGATTCATTTTTTAGTAGATTTTAAGCGTAATTTTTTTGTAAACTGCTACATTTCGATCAGTTTTTTACCATAAAAGTGCTGAGTTATGACATTTTTCTGTACATTACTGTATTTGTTCTCTCTGTTTCTATTTCTATGATGTAAAAATACAAATTCAATTATCCGTTTTTTTTGCTTATCCGGTCAGATTTTTGAAAATATTGACCCAACTTGACCGGATAATCGAGGAAGTATTGTAACTCCATATTTGTCATTATGTTTTGCAAACATGTTATTCACATTGCATTATGAGTTTGCAAAATGCGAAATTACCCTATGTGACTGACAACTTAATCGGTAAAAATGTTTAGCTGCACGATTGACCTTGTATTAACAACATTGTTAATATAAAAATAGACCATAGGCCTATTGATTGAAATTTGTTTCCTTTAATTGAAAATTGCCAAATTGTAATTATCACCTGAGCTAAAACTTCGAGTTTAAAAAGTCCAAATCATTTCCTGTCATTGAAAAACGCATTGCTCTTCGAGTTGAATTTTGTTTCTTTATTATCTTTTTCAGGGTATAAATGTACCGTTGCATGCTGTGTAAATGGGCATTCAGAATTAGTATTAGATTGGTTCTAGTTGTCTAAATATTAGTTCTTCAGTATACAATTGGAGTTTTAAAGTTCAATTAATGAGAAGATATAGATCTTAATAACTCAGTGAATAATTAATTCTTTAAATCGATGTGAAATGTAGTGTGATGCGCTTTTATTGTTAAATAATTCTTAAATCCCCTTTTGTATAGTAATAATATTGTTGTAATTTTAGTGTTTGTTTGAAGTAATAATGAAGAATACAGTATTAAAATCTCTATTAATCAGAATCTCAGCGTTTAAAATTATATAAACTATTCAACTGAAGTTTAGGATTTCTAGACAGAATTCACAGCCTTCTAATCATTCTTAAGAGTCAGATAGCGATATATATATTAATCTCTTTAATTTGGCAGTTATTGTAAAACCCAAAAACAGTAACCGCCACCTGTCATGAAAAAATAAGCTGCCTAGTTACAGCAGAGAAAGAAGTGCACTGATTAAGCTGAAAACTGTAACAATCCTTCCATAAACTGTGCATGAACCCAGTAAATTCCATCTGGGACCATAACACCAAACAAATGTTTCCAAATTTTTGTTTGTGGTATTTAGATTAAAAGACCTGCTACAGCGTTAGCTTTGTAGGCCTATAGTAAATGTAAATTCATTCTAGTATGATGTACCTACACAATTACCAGTGAAGAAAGGTCGTCGTTCAAATTAGGTCCTTGGAACTTTTTGAAAACACAACATCAAAACCTTCTTTATAGGTGGCTTGAATGAGCCTGTAATAAATAAAGGCGTTTTGTGGTCGATGGTCGAGCGGTCAACTACACCTTTATTTATAAAGTAGCGGCAAGTAGCCAATGAACTGTGTTATTGCCTCGAAGTTGATGACGATGTCGTCAATTCCGGGTTAAAAGATGTCTGACACTTCATTGCAGATAAAAATTTCCACATACAATGTCATGACTATTGACTGATTTATTAAATTTCCAAGTTGAATTGTAAAGAGCAGGGCGGAGCTCTGTCTTACTCTCTGGTCTGGCAGACTGCCTAAATGTGACACAAAGCTTAGCTTAGGTGAATATGTATCAGCGGCAGCAATACTTGGTAAGCATTTTTCATGCCTAACAGGATGCAAGTCATAAAAGCACGTAGAAAAACAACAGATAATAAAATCATATTCAGTACATGTTAGTGGAGTCGCAAGTCAAGTCTTTTACCTTTTGAGACTCAGGTCGAGTCGATTAATATTCGAAACCAAGCCAAACAGACAGAAAAAAATACAATTTCTGTCAACCACGAACGTTTAGATAAAAAAATAGACAAATAAAATCATTTTAAGGGACACTTTATTGTATAAACCGACTATAGAATAGAGATTCGTTTTACTTTAATGCTGAAACGTAATCAGAAAGAACTGACTCTACTAGTCAAGTAATTTTTGTACTTTCTTAGAAAGGGACTCGAATCAAGTCGAGTCCAGAAAAAAGGGACTCGAGTCATTACGACTCTGCAAGTTAGCTGGAAACTTTGGGAGAAATTATACTAAATACGTTACAAGGTCTTGGTACGAAAGTTATCCAGCTGTTACAAGGACAAAAATAGCCTATAGGTTACAAGAAGCCTATACGCAGTCATACAATGTACCTGGAGGACCACCAGCGTGCCAGTTTTCATAGATGTTCATAGCTTTGTAGACAACCATGGGAGGTAAAAGTTCACCCTCAGTAAACCACTGTACATAACAGACACACAGGCTTTGGAGTGTTCAATTTTTCGTTGAATACGTTTATGCCCTTTGCAACCTACCACGTTTTTGGTCTCTGGATCATTTGTAAAGTTTGTTTCATCGTAATTACAAATAATTTATGGGAAAACTCCTTCTTGCCAATAATTGTCAAGGAAAGTATTCACAATTACGTTGAGTTAGATTATATGTCTTGAAAGGAAAAGCACTGTCCAGTCAATGCAAGGATAATTATTTCTAAACTATTTAACATCAATGCCTCTTTTGTCCAAATAGCCTTTGACTATCATCTTTAGATCTGTTTTGTCTACCGGTTGCTTTCATTAAGTTCATACATCAAGAACATGCAACATTTTTTTCATCTGCTTCGGTTATAACTGGTTGGTGGCCAGTTTTTCCTACATGTTTTGTGTGGACTTTGTTCCATTGTGTAGCCCATGGTTTTGGAGCCGGAGCCGTACATTTTCAACGGAGCTGGAGCCAGTTGTTTGAAAAATAGCTCCGGTTCCGATATATTTCATAAGATGCTATACTACTATTGGCTGAATTCACATAATTTAACAGCAACCCTTCACAAAATTAAGAATTGCTGGGGATTTGACAGCAGAGCAGTCACATGTTCATAGCTGCAACCGATGGTACTGACTGACCCATTGAGCTAGATATTCCAAATTGAGCATTCATCCTTAAACCTCAGTTTTTGACGTAATGGAGCCGGAGCAGTGGTATCAATGAGCTCCGGAGCTGGAGCAATTTAACATTTACGCCTGCTCCAAAGCCCTGGTGTAGCCTACCATACGGAATATTGTGTTCTACAGCTGTTTGCTGAATGCTTGCACCTTGCCGTACATTTACAATTGTTGCTTCAGTTGGTACATCGTTATACTTTCGACTTCCAACTTTCCTCTCCATTTTCACATTTCATCACAAAAATACGAGACAGCAAGAAAATTGTTTTCTCTCCCTCTCTCTCAAAACACAGATATGCAGTATGTAGGCTTTAACGCTATGTAAGAATTGGCCTCAAAACCTGAATCCAATTCCAAGCTGCAAAGGTATGTCCTTCCTAGTGTAAAAAAAGGTCGGGCGGGTATTGAACATCAGAAAACTCCAAGAAAAAATAATTTTGATTAACAAAGGTCACACTAGAACAGTAGCATTGACACACCAAAAAAATAACAGGACAAGAAAAAAGTGTATCAGCGTTACAGGTAGGTCCTTCCAGAACGGGAACTTTCTCGCTCTCATACTACTCTCGCGTTCTATGTGCCGTACAACGTCATATTCCTATGATATCATAATTAGTCGTGCACCAGTTTGAAGTTACTGGCCTGTCGCCACAAACATGAAGATGGTTGAAGAATTTCCCTACTTGAGTGATCTGCTGGGAAATGAATGCGGATAGAGCGGTGACAACAAGGATAGGTTGCAGAAAATTCTGTGAGTTGTCCAACGTACTTTGTAGAACTATATGTCATCAAATTTGAAAGAAAGGTTGTACAAAGCATGTGTGAGCGATGTGAAGAAATCAATTTGATTCGGATGATGGGTGGCAAGACACTCTTAGACAAAGTATCAAATGCTGTGTTAAGAGCGAGGACAGAGGTAGAAGATGTAGGAAAACATCTGAAGAAACAACGACTGAGGTGGATGAAACAGTGTACTGAAAGGAATAGAAGCAGCAAAATTGCCGAAAAGAGATAGAAAGTTCCACGAACTACAGAGGAAGGACGACCCAAAAGACTTCGGAAGAAGTACAACATAAAAACGGGAGACCTCAATATTGTGTGGGTTGTGAGAAGTGCAGTTGTGAGAAAAATGGTCGACCCTGGCCAGCCAAAATAAAGGCCTTGCCTCCATGCAAAATGAAGGACGATGATGTATCCACTCAATCTCTATCTTGCTCAATGTATCTGATGTATCTAATCTACAAATTCACGTTGAATGAAACAAACAAATGACAGTAAGTTAGAAGTAGTTCATCTGGTAAATGAAAACGATTCAGTGCCGAAACTTCAGCTTCATAACCCTGCTACCCACCCAACAACTGAAAGCACTTTCTATATTACAAAGAACAACAGCTAAGCACATGCACATCTACCTGTTTGATACAGTTAACAATGACAGCAAATTATCAACACTAAAAATTTAACCAACAAAGCAATTTCGTTGCATGATATTAAATGATGACAAATTAAATTGAATTTACCGGCACATGAGAGATAGCACTAACCAATGAAAGTGCGGAAGTCACATATTAATCCCTTCCCGCAATGTAACATGCTAAAAGGCTACTTTCGCGTTTCCGTTGTTCACCAGTGAACGCCAAAAAAGCTAACATACCAATACAGCTTAATTGTTCGCATTAATTAATACGGCACAAAACCGTTTATATCACAGTTTGGCATTCAAATAAACGAAGCAGAAATTGAGACTGTTTCCTCTTGGGGAGTACATAGGAACTTTTCTAGTCCGAACTGATCGAACCAAATTTGTGCAAAATTACCACGGTAAAACATCATTATAGAAAACATCGTACAAGTTAACATTGAAGAATGCAGAGGTTCAAAAACAAAAGCGGCAACAAATAAGCAAATAAAAATAAAACAATCATTTTGCAATAATTAAAATTAGTATTATTATAATACACATAAAACATAACTGACGCTCATCATTATTAAAATCAACATTTGGAACATGCACGATCACGGTACTATAATAGGACGACCAATTATTGAGCTACAGCAGTATACAAAGCGGATATATAACCTCTACCACACAAAAAAAACTAGCAAGAATACAGAGCTTATCAAATTGCTAATTAGAGGGAAACCGTAGAAACAACACCATAAACTCATGGAAAAAAACTTGGAACACCTTTTAATCCTGTTCCGACTTGGTCAACTTCTAATCATATAAAAATTATGATGGTAAATAGGCTAAACTACTTCATACAACGTAGCCTTCTTATCTCCAGAACCGGTAACGATATATTTGTCATCTGCTGAAATATCACAACTGAGAACTGACGACGATTCTTTAGTCTACAAAAACAAGTCAAAAAAGGGATCAAAAGATTGCTCACGGTTTAGGTTGAGTACAATTGTGTTTAACTTTTGTTTCTTTTTTTGTTCACAGTCCCACCTGCAAGATACTAGCACCATATGGAGTGCGCCAAGCATTAAGCATGTTGTCCTTGCCTGTACTGACAAACCATTTTCCCGAATGTGCAAACTTTAGTGAAAGCACGCAGCTTTCATGCAGATGCAGTTGGTATTTTTCAGGTTTGGAATCGTGTAACACTTCGACTGTGCTATTCTCCATGCTGTTGAAAAACAGAGCGGTTGCATAATGACATTAAAGAATGAAAAAGACTTATAAATTTCTCGTTTTAGTAAAGATACGAGTTAATACGTACCCAACAGCGAGCCAGTCTCCAGACGGACAATATCCCAGAGAAAATATTTGTGAACTAAAATCGTGTTGGTCCAATTGCTTTCCAGCTGTTAAATTCCACGATCGAACGGTGTTGTCCAGTCCTCCTGTCCATAATTTGTTGCCATCAGGCGATATATCAATACAGCTCGCACCATCCGTGTGACCTTGAAACTGCCTAAATTTCCAAACATTTACATACACATTGTATATGTAACATATACTGTAATTACGTGAAAAACATTTTTTGTGAAAAACAAATTTCACGTTTAGCTCTTGAATGAAATGAAACAAAGTAAAAAAATAAAAAGGAATCTCGAAATGAAGTTTTGTTATCAGATTTATTTAGTGTTATAAAATCTAAAGCTACCTATTTTCTAAGTGGTCTAAGTTGAACAATAAAACTTCCCCTTTCTGAATGGTAAGAATGCCCAAGTTAACTTGCGTTAGTTTTGAAATAGTCTCATAACTATACTGTAGTTCAAACTTCCTTTTTCAGAATTTTTTGTTGTTTTGAGTTTTTTATATCTAAAGCACACAAAGTCGTAACTAAATAACTCACCTTACAATCCTTTCATTGTGTAGATCCCACACTGCAATATTCCCATCACTACAACAGCTGAAGCATAACTTTGAGTCGGGACTAATAGCCAGAGCATAGCAGGCTTGAGCAGCACAAACTAATTCAGACTGCGAGAAACAGTAAGTAGTCAAAATTGGAAAGTTAATACGGGTAACTTATCATAGCGAATGTGCAGGTAACTTATCATATTGTGCAGGAGCAGACTCAGCAATAACGCCAAAACAACGTTTACTTGGCAGCTTTCTACATATCTACTGCTACAACAATATAGATGATTGTAATATATACACTACGGTAAACTTCTTTACTTTGACCGTCGGCGTTCCACCAAGGTCCCAAACAGATAATGTATTAGCCTCTCCTCCGACCAATAACGTTCGTTTGTCTGGTAGCAGCTTACAAGATCGAATATAGCTATCGCGCTGAAGACAGTCTAGTTTAGTAGTTGGGTTCTGCGTGGTAACTGGACCACCGTTCAAACCATTCACTGTGTTCATGTCCCAAATTTTCACACAGCCTTTGCCGCCCGTGTAAACGTGGCGGGTTGGGTTGCTCACGGTGACCGCGCAAACAACCTCGCCGTGCAGAAGACTGAGGATGGGACGAGCTGCTCGGGGAATCCCGGGACCGATTAAAGCGTCAGATGGAAACTGGACCGGCTGCGGCGGTTGACCTTCGGCACTCAGATGATAGGAATATGTTCTAGAATACATAAAACGGTATTGGCTCAACAGGAGATGTTTCAGAAAAACGATACAGTTAATTAATGTTTTTTTGAAGAGTAACGACCAATCATGTGGCCCTATGTGGGTATAAATCGTGAAAACGCACTCTTTTCCACTGTTTGCAGCGATGGCAGGTAATGCAGAGCCTGATGTTCTCATCTGACTGTGGATGTCATATCCTGCCCCGGGAGGATGGCTTCTGGAGGCAAGAGCAGCCGCCGCCTGCAAAGCATGCTGCGGATGAAGATTGAGTAAACTTGCCGCAGCAGCTGGATCATCAGCTGGGTGTGCACCATGAATTGAAAGTGGAGGATGAAAGGAATGAAATGGAAGACCAAATGACGCGGAGGTCCGAAGAGAAGCGACTAAAAACATATACATACAACCATAAGATCATTTGATTCATCGTTTACTTTCATTAAATGTTCCAAGACATACCAAATTCTTCAGATCTTCCAGCAAGCACTGAAGAATGACTGATAGGTTGTTTGGGGCTCATTGACCGATGACGTATATGATTGTATTTGTTTGAAGAGGAAATTGGACTCGCCGATTGCTTTGATTTTGGACTAGCCGATTTTTCATTCTGTGAAATTTTCATTTAAGCACTATAATAAAAAGTATTTCCGAGTGAAGGCGTGGTTGGAATTCGATTTCTGTCAACATACTCTTCATAATGAAAGCGTTTACTACGATTCTGTGAAATCGAATCAACAAACCACCCCATCGCACACGCTGAGCACAACGGAGGGATGAGCAAGATTAAATGGCCAGTGAAATTGTAGAATGAAAAAGTTACGGTACGATTAAAAAAATATATAAACAGTATAATCATGCCAATACTTCGAGCAAGAAGGCGGTTGAGCGTTGAGAGTAGGGTGGCGTTTGAAAGGTACCTACATTGAATGCTAAGCTGATAGGCCAGACTAATATTACCACAAACACGTGCAGAAATTGCGTAAGCACGCGACGAAACGACTCTTTAGCGCGAGTGCACAAGACAAGCATAAATTGAAAATTGCTCACAGATGGGTTTTGTGGGTTGTCTTTTCTTCCAGGAGTGGTGGTCGACGAAGCTTCCTTTTTGACTAATCCGATGTATCCAATACCAGAGGAGCCATTCGCTGTCGGTGTGCTGCTTGCACTTCCACCGCTCCTATGGGAAGGTTGGGTACTTGAAGAAACTATATTTTCCCTAGGAGATCTGAATTCAACGACCAAGTGCATTAATAAACATGCGTAGCACGAGGGCAGATGTGTTTATTTTATTTACATTCGATCTTGTCCAGCAGAGTCACGTAAACGCAATGGAGGCGATTTATTTCGCGTGGTCGCCGCTTCATCAGGTGATAACTCATCGTCAACAACAACGTTCGTATCGCTCTGATCACTGGCGTCCTGTAAAAATGACAAAAATAGATATTTGAGAATTCAACAAAGTATTTTATTGAAGCAATGCCTCATCTACTGATCCAGAAACAGGCAGATTGTTTAATCAAAATAATATTTTGAACATAGGAAAGGGAAATGAGAGAACTAAGTGTAGAGTAATAAAAACTTCAAAAACTTGGGGGTGGAGAATTATTTGTCGACAAATACGTGAAACAAGGAAGTTGTAAAATGTATAGTTGCTGAAAAATAATTAAGCAAGCTTACTGCTTTGGTGTTTTTTTCAACGTCGATTTTGTGACGTTTACTGGTAGGTGTGTGATTTCCTTGATCTGAAAGACGATGTTTCTCCGATGACGTAATCGCTGGCGACGATGTAGAATTCTAAGCAAAAAGTTAAAATGAACATTCAATGTGTCAATTAGGTGAAATGCGATTGTTTATGTGGTGAAATTAGCTTGTGAAAGATTTATGGTCCTTACGAAGAAAGGCCACTCAGCGTTTCAAATGGTACACTAAACAGAAGTAAGAGCAGCCACTTGACTTGGAAAGCTCTCACTCCATAAGAGCAATCCGCGATCGTAAACGTCAAAGCGGGCATGAATTGGCCAAAAATTCATTTTCGTTATAAAATGCCAATCCGCGCAACTCTCGGCAGAACTTTATTTCCAGGCAAGTAATTTGAGTATTATTAGACTACATACACGTGCTCTTGAAAACGCACTTGACCCAACTCAATAAGTGTTGTAGAATAGGTACTTCACATCCAACCAGTTTTTTTAACAAAATCGTTAAATCCCAATCGAATTCGAAAAACCACTGATGATAGCGACAGTATTTATGACATGTTAGAGCGACGTCGAGAAGTACCTAAGTGGAAGAGGTAAGAGTCCTTCCTAAGGACGGAACAAGCTCAGTGAGCAGAGATGACGAAGCTGTTAACCTACAAGCAAGACAGAAAGGTGCCTCCAAGGGGTATTAAAACGACACGTGAAGGAGTCCTTTGTTTTCACCGATTAATAAAAGGTGAATAAAATCCTGTATCTGTTTCAATGGCTTTACGACATAACAAATTGGTACGCAAATAAAAAGCGTTCAGTGTAAACGGCAGAGAACTCTCAAACAGCATTTATAACCAAATTGTAAACATTATAGAAGGACGATACAAACAGATTTCATATCAAAAAAGCGCTCTGTAAACTTTAGAGCAAATACAGATATCCTGGTTGTCATGTAATCTAAAGGCTACAACCTGCCAAAATAACAGGCTTTTTCAGGGCTTACTGCGAGAAACTAATTCGACCTCCACGCATTTGTCGGAATATACAACTTTTACAAGGCTTCGGCAATATTATTACCTTTATTTCATCCAATATCATATGACCTCAGCTAGTCAGCAGAGAACAGAAAGGCAATTATGAACAAATGAATATAAAAGGCTAATAATAGTAGCTTGATTTAATTACGTCGCGAAACTGAGGTTGCTTACAATCACATGGAGGTTTTCCAACTGCAGCGATTTAATTATAGCGCACTGTAATGCTCAAATGCAATTATTAGCAACGGCATCAGCATGACCGAATATGCGATGTGGAAATGGATTGCTTAAAACGATAATAAACAGATCACGGCGCAGACAACGATAGACGACGATATGACGAGCGGACCAATCCCAATGGAGTTGTGTCCGTCGCAGCAGCTGGCAGCCTTGGCAATAGTTTAAAGCGGCACTAACCGCAGTGTGTTAGGTAACCATGAAATAGTGTAAGTAGTTTACTAAGAACATACAATGTGTTTTCAATGGGCGTCTTTTGTGGGCTTAAGATAATGATCTAACTTGAATATGACGTCTGATTGTATGCTTTTTTGCTGCGCGTCGTATTTACAAGCAGCCAGATCTTTAATTTGAGTCGTAACTGATACGTCCAGTGTGTATTTAACAACACCGAAGTCTGAAGAGCATTAAATGTTGTAAATAATCAGGCCATACATCGAACTACTTGCGTTGACTAAACGAGGAACCAAACTGGAACCCTTATCTGCTAAACGATACGAGAGTTGAAAAACTAATATTTACTCAACACACGCACCACCAAGAACCTTGTACATAATGTCTTGCCAACCTGTTCGCAAACTTGGACCACGACAGGAAAATCCTAAGCTGAATAACTACCCGCATGAAAATCGGTTAGTATTAGTAAGAACTGCAAGAATATAATCTGA
The DNA here is from genome assembly GCF_947623445.1 of Clavelina lepadiformis. Lineage (NCBI taxonomy): Eukaryota > Metazoa > Chordata > Ascidiacea > Aplousobranchia > Clavelinidae > Clavelina > Clavelina lepadiformis. Next base: position 14,658,916 of record NC_135241.1, read on the forward strand.
CAGTTTGCGGTCTTAACTCTTCAATTATTTACCAGCGCTCTCTTAAAACCAAACAAAGGGAAACACGCGTTGCGTTGGGCTGCCATGAATTTTGTATGGGTTAGATTCCCTAATTTACACAAGGGATTGAATAATTTATCGCCAGTCCGCGTGCTGGGTGAATACAAGATCGTGGGCGCTTCTGTCAGGTCTATTTACTTGATGGGTATAGGCGGCAAACAGACGACTGATCTATCAGTGTATGATATAAAACATATAAGAGTCATGCTCGCATTATCTTTCGTAATAGCAGGACAAGGTTTAAATAAATAGACAAAAATATTGCATTACAAAAAATATAGAAACTACATCGACATCATCGTGGCGTTGTTTCGTTTAAATAAAGCCATGGTTAATTGATTTTTTTGGAAGCCCATTTGAGCATGACCATTGTTAGATAGTTTGCACACAAAGTATTTTCGCTACCCAAAAATAGTTCCTTCATACTGGATTTAACTCGACGTCAATAAATGTCCGTTGTTTCGTTTGATAGTTTAATTAAAGAAAACAATTTTTTGAAAACAAAATGTAAGCGTAACAGAAGACACACTACGCGCAACTAAAAACTGTAAGCACGTTTGTCCTAGATTCCGATGATGACGTGTAATTATGAAAGCAACTCGTGCAAACGTGCACACGAAAAATTGATTACGGACGAGATTTAATATTCTTGAACTTAGTGCTGTAATGACGTCAACTAGTGAAGAATGAGCAGACGAAAGAAAGCGGGGTGCACACTTTCATGCAACGATTGGATTATAAGTTAACCTAATCTATGTTATGAAATCAATATTACGTTTTTGAAAAAAAAGCAATAAAAAGTGGCCATATTGCTACAAGAAACCTCAAGAGAGCACTAAGGACAAATGTATTACTCTGTGACCAGCCTTTAATGCCGAGATCAATTTTAATTGCGGCGATGCTGTTAAAATATGGAACATACAGAACAATATCCAATAGCATTAAAGTACCGTTGTTTAAATTTACGCAAGAATACTAACATTCTGCCGAAATTTACTACAAAACACATAACAAAAAAATTTTATTTCTATTCTTTGTCTCACTTGTTGCTATCTCAAGTGTGTTAATCTACAACCGTAAAATCGTTTTCATCGGTCATTATATTAAAAGCAAATTCGGACTCGAACAGCCAGATTCAGAGCCTTTTTGGAAAAACGATGATGTAATTAATTGCTCTTGGCGAGAGTTGAAAAACGAATTCCGTGGGTTTTCGCTGTTCGTAAGAAAATTACCAATCTCTGTGTAGTATGGTAATTATGACGCGGAACTAATCGATGAGAAGCAAATTTGGTCGCTCCCGTGAGGTTTCTAAGATCGATTGAAGAAGCCTGATGCAATGACATTAACGCGACACTTTCATCGACACAGAAGAGAACTGTCAGCAAACGGGTGAATTTACAATGGAAAATTTGAACTACGAACAAGAACCACATAACAAGCCATTAAGTCTGCGCAGCGACGCCGTTCCAAGCCGTTGAAGTTCAAATGTCTCCATGAATGATAACAAGGTCTTAAACGAAGCAGGGAAAGTGCAAACCCCAAAACTTCGCGCTTATTGTAAATGCTTTTTATGTAAAACTTAAAATTATGAATACATGAATACTTACACACCTGTCTACTAGTGGCGCGTTCCCTTTCTGAAGCTTTTTCAGAAGAATATGCAAGTAAGAATATAATTAGATTTTCAACAAGATAAACGATAAAAAAGATGGCACATAAGTGCAGATGCAACGAGTAGTTAAATAAATAATGCAGGGAGTAAAATTCATCCTTGTTCATTATTAATGGAGTTGTAAAAACCAAAACAAGTTGCAAGGATCTTTGACATTGAAATATTAAATACGAAAGAATATTTATGTTATTGTGGCCAAAAATGATCATACCGGGATGCTCAGAGGAACGTCTGCTCTCATCTTTGTTAACACCGGGAACAAGCATTCCTGCTCCGCTGGCCGAAGTTGGAACCACACCACGCACCCCAAACATCTGTTGTGCTAAAGGATTTGATGCAAAGAAATTGGCATGAGGAAGAGCAAGAAGATTAGCATTCGCAAGAGCTCCAGAAGAAGCTGGCAAGCCGGCAGGAGTAAAACCAGCTGCAGAATGAGGAGGAAGTACTGGAGGTGGGACCATTCCGTTGGCAGCAAAAGCTGCGATGGCAGCGTGAGCATTCATGGGAGGATGGGAAGAAGACGGGCCAGCTCCACCAGCATTATGTGTCATAAAAGTCTGCAATTGGAACTGATGCTGTGTGACAACAAATAAGATAAGTAACTACAAATAATACCTTAAGATACAGAAATAACTATATACGCAGAAATACACATATGAAATAAATATACGTTGCGAGTGTGCATCAACTCACCCCAATAGCTTGATTCAACTCGGGCACCGTCACTTGCTTAGCTCTATCCATTGCTGTTGCAACTTGTTGCTGATGCTGCAAGACATGAGATGATCTCAGTGGTTAATTCTATGAATACTTGGACTGTGTAAACAAGAAATCTTCATACCTCTTGCGAAAGAAGTGGCATAACTTGCGTGCAAATGATGCCCAACCTCTTTGCTATTTCCGTCTGTGAATACGTTTAAAGCATGAATATCAAATTGCAAATTAACTTATTTTAAGCAAATACAAAAGGCGTATAAAACAGACGAGCAAGAATGCAACCAACAGCAATAACAATTATATGGTGGAACGGTGAAAGAAGAAACAAAACATTAGAAGATTGATTATTGAAAATACATCGGATACACCAATGACGAATTCCACTAAATTCCTAAAGCTTCAGTACTAATCAGAACATGTCAGATACAGAAATTCTTTGTGGTGGGCAAATATCTGAAGCCGCAAGAACATGGGCAAAAGCGTTTGAAGTAAAGCAGGTCTAAAGGTGACCGCAAACATTTACTACTTGAGCCACGACACGAGGCAACGATTTTGAAGTGTTTCGCGTTAGAAAGAAGCTTGTAACTGGCAGATATTTGAAAGTGTCTCAAGTACACGACTATTATCAGCATCCTTGTGCTGATGTACCGCTCATTAGTTAGCCTTTGGCAAGCACGATTACTTTACAAAACCAAAAGGACTTTCTGCAAAGAAATTACAGTGATCTATCGCAGCTGAACACACCGGAAGTTACATCGGAATTGTATCATGCAAAAAAACAGTTAAAGTCATGTATTGCCAGTTTAAAGTGATTATGATAAATATTTACTATGCAATTTGGTATAGTATTATCTATCATCAAGGATTGAGAAAAGTTGTCAAGCCTTACTTCAATCAGAAAACACCTGTTATTCTGAGTGGATATAAGGCCTATGGCTCGATTTCAAAGATATTTTTTAGAGTTTACTTTGACGACACCGCCATTATCGAAATGCTCTGTTGCACGCGGTATGTGATGGCGGTGAGGAATGGTTTCAACGTGGGTGAGGGAAGGTTAAGTTACAAATATTTACACTGATAATATTATAGTGTGGTTATGTCAAACTAATATAGTTTGAGCAAAAGCTATAGTCTGACTAGAATGCGATAACGACTGCGTCTGAACATAAGTAATTAAAGCAGTGAAGACTGTGCACCCGCCAGTCTCTTCCCAGCAATGCCAACGTTTACGTAATGTTTAGGCATACATGAAGGTTAACAAGTGATGGTTACGCGGTTCATTATTAAAAGGTAACAAAGATGATAATGGCTTCATCGGGCACGCAATCTTTTACTATTCCACCGTTTAGGTATATTTTCACAATTAAAAGCCCCTTGTTACTCAAATAGCACCACCGTCCGGCGTCCTCTTCATTCGAGGTGTGTATCATACGATGGGTCTACGCTGAACACGAATTTCTGAGAGCAACTAACATCAACATCGTCAAACTGGGATTGGGGTTTGTGATGTTGTGTAAACAAGGGCAGCCTAAAGCAGCGTAAATCAGCTCTGTTCTGAGGATAAACCGCTTTTGCGGTAACGTGGTATAAATCCTAAAATGCTAGCATGACGATCTAACAAATTAATAAAAACAAAAAAAACTTTCAGCCGAAACAGGGCACAGCAGAAATGTGATTATCATAACGTGGATGAAAGTAGTAATTGTTGAAATATTTATACTTAACATGTACCTTGAAAATAAACTGAACAAAGCAACTTGAGCCGCAACTGAGTGTAACTAAACAGTCTTCTATTGCAATGTGTTCCAAACAAAAAAAGCTATAAACATAATATCCATAGTGTTTTCGAGTTGTGTTTAATCGGAATAAATATTGCAATTCCATTCCGAAAAGTGACAAACTTAAACGAACGCCTTTTCATGAAGATTATAATTCAAGAGTCGTATTTGCAATCTTTTCTGGCGAAAAAGCACACAAAGATGTCTATATCATTATTATATGTTGTCAAATAGAAAGTATAGAAATACATATCAAACATATTTCATCATTAAAAATAAATCAAGCTATTGTAAATACAGAATAAAGCAACAAGAAAAGCACCTGTAATCAACTTTGTTTAAGATGATGTATTCTAAATAGTAGCGTAATGGAATAATTCATGTGGTGACAGTTCGCTGGGGAATACATAAGCCAAAACGAGCAACTGTGTGACGTCAACTCAGTAAAAGCAATACAAGCCGTGAACACATCAGACAGGATAATAAAACACAACAGATGGTTTTCGACTCAAGACCACCCTTAATTTCTATGCAACCAATACGCATCGTCTCATTAAACTTACTCACAGCGACAAAACCAGAAATTTCCAAAAAATGATCCACTAAGGTCAGTCTGGAAACACTGCACACGTCGATACTCTATGTACACTAGTGACAGAAAACGACACAAATGTTTCACAAGTGACACGTTGTGGATTATAAAACACAAAAGGCAACTTAAACTGGTCAAAGCCGGTACATAAAAACATAAATGAAATCAGTCCAGTTCACGAGAGCATCAGACAAGTAATGGTTACAATGCGCCGAAACAGAGTTATAGCCATCAATCACCACAAAATGATAATATCACAGACATACCAAATTTGTACAGAATTTCATGTAACGTGTAAAGAAACATTTTAGTGTTGTGATTAAAAAAGAGGATTTTATTATATTAAGCCAAGGTTATCTAATTTTAACAGAATAAACAATTGAATCTTTTGCGACACTTTCCATACGTATATGGTTGGAGACAAAGCATGGTTGAAAAATTGAAATAAACTAACACGAATTCAACCACATTTTACAGAATTTAGTTGGTTTTAATTCTAACTACAGCTAAACTTTTAAATTACGTGTGGTTAAATTAATATTTTTAAGTCGGAAGTTACATATCGTTCTAAATCTGACACAGCTTAATTTCGATGCACATATCATAGTTTATGTGTAAAGGCTACTTTCAAACCTTTTTTCAACTTATGTAATCTACGATCCGAAACTAGTTGACAACAGCCATTATACATTAGATAATTCCGTGGTTAAATGTTAAGCATCTACGTTTGGTTGCTATGTAAATACATGAATCAAAGCAAGAAAGGAAACGCTTAAAAGATCACGAAGCGGTGTGAGTATTTTCAACAAACTGAAGTACCTTCAGCTTAGCGCACCTTGGATTTAAAAGGAAATATTTCAGAAAGGTCGTAAAAAATTCTTCAAAGATTGAGTGAGCTCCATTTACGCATGAAGAAGCCCCTCAATGCAATCCGACACGGACACCTGAAAAACACTTGTGTATGTGTGTGGTGCCGCATACAATAGGTAACCCTAGCTCGGCTTGTGGTATTCATAAATCTTTAAGCTTAGACAGAAGACTAAACCGACAACCGCTTAACGTGACAGAATGCGAAAAGAGCAGAATGGTCAAACAAAACGAACTAGATGAAACTTTCCACAACAAAACTAGTGTTCATTTGTGTTCAGAAAAAATAATTCCTACCTCATGACTTTTATCAAAAAACAACGGCAACAGCATTTTGAATAGAGATTAAGAAGAGTACATCACAGTCGTACAAAATTTGTATTATAGCGTCAATTCGGTGCGCTTCATCACCACACTGAATATTATTTCACATAAGCGCTTTTTGGAAAGGGTGTTTTCCGACTTGAGGTGGCGCAAACGTTTTTGTACCCGACGCGTTTAACTTCTTTCGCAACCACACTCTGCTTTTACGATAATAAGTTCTTGGTTTTACACCATTTGTATTACGCTGGTGTTAAATGAATTTTACGTCCATATCGTTTCTTCCCATGTTTTCTCGAAAATAAGTTGTTGTCTGTGGTATACAAGAAACGAATTCATGCTGTCATAGCAGGCTGCCACTTTTAAATCTTTGCTACAAGATGTTATGCAAAATTTTGTTTTAAAGTTGTATAGTACGGTGAGTTTGGAGAAAAGGCTATAAGGAATCATAGCAAAAACTACTGCAAAAAATAAAAGCAAGTGGTTACCCACGACTCGCTGTTGAAAAGTTTGGGAGTTTTGGATTTGTTTAAAAAAGCTTGACAATAGTTGTTTGCATGTGATGTATTGCCTAGTTAAACCAAACTCAACCAAATTACTTCAGCGACGTCCGTAATTATGAGTTAAGGAGGTGCAGAATGTTAAGAGTTCTTCTCGAAAGCACTTGAGGCTTATCAACATCCACGAAAATACAAGACTGTGCCACTTGAAATAGACGCCAAACAAAGTAGTCGGAATAAAGCGGAAATCTGAACTAAAAGTGAGAGGTCTTAAAAAAATAAACCTTAAGGTAGGTCAAGGAGAGATAATACATTCACCAATTATGGATATTATACAAAAAGTTTTTCATGTTTTCGATACAACCTGCAGGGTAAGTGGATATATTACTTTTGAAATAAAGCTAAACCCATTTTTAAATATGTGAAGCTACACAACCATGCAATCGTAAGGTACTGTATAGAATAGGCCTATACCAGGGGTCGGCAACCTTTTGCACTTAAAGAGCCATTTTAACCGATATTCCACAAAATAAAAATCACTGGGAGCCGCAAAGCTATTTTCACAATAAAACGAAAACGACACTCTGTAACAAAACTGTCATGTGTCGCATTTATAAAAGCAGTTAATTCAGTAAGATTTAATTATTGTGATTTAATTAATGTGATTACTATAATGTGCTCAGTGAGATAAAGACGCGAGTGTTCTTCTGTTTGTTTCTACTGTAGCAATAAAATTAATAAGAGCCGCATCAGAACGATGAAAGAGCCGCAGGTTGCCGACCCCTGGCCTATACATTGTTTTCCTGTCCAGATTTTGAAGTTTCCACTATACTGTATGAATAGTATAAAAAACTATATTTTATTATGTCATTGCATACTGAAAACCGTTAAAACGAAATGCCGACAATTATATAATCTAATTCAAAAGTTTTACAGCCAAACTTCGATTATGGCAGCAGAAATGTACAACCTTTATTTGTTATTAAACAAAATTAAAGCCAGCGTTTATTTGCAAGGTTTATTTTACATTGAAGTGCAGCAGAAATAACACTGCGCACTAGATATATATTCAGTATGCTTAGGAAACGAATAAAGAGAGCTACTCCAAAAAACTCTCAAGCGCGCGTAAGTTACTGCTCGAAATTTGAGAGCAATTGAAAGACTTGGACGAGCACTAACGTAAAAAACCCTGAACCCAACCCTACAAGCAATCAAATTCGACGGGAAAGTGGAGGTTAATCAATAAGCTGACAAAGTTATCCGATGTCGTCTCTTGTAAATCTTGTCGATAAACGCAAAATAACCAACATTTTTGTAACAGTAATAGCAAAGTAATGAGATAAAAATTTCCACAACCAAAGCATTTCTAATTTATATTGCAAAGTGCTAGTTGGTGGATCAAGTGGAACTTGGTATCACCGATAAGTGATAATTAATATAATGAATGAGATTTGGCAAAGATAATTTTCAGACAAGTACTTGAATTTTGTAGAATGCATCATAAATAAATAATTAATTAATATAGCCTATAGCAGAGAAAAACTTTTGTTTTCCTAATATTTTCCTTCTTAATACAGGTAAAGTGCAATTAGTCCAGTAACTTACTTACTTGTTTATGCATTTCGATGTTGAGGCCGTAAGACATCTCATAGTACTGCCAAACAAATATAACTATGAGTTTTCTACAATAAAATGAATAATTGAATATTACCAGTTCGATGAAATGTAACAAACAGACCAGTTTAAGAGCTAACTTTCGCATGTTAAAATTACAAACATATCGACATCAAACAACGTTTCCAATTTCAGTTAGTTAAGTCGTCCCCAAACAAGGATGCATTATCCGCTTATAAAGCGATTGTAACTCCACCAAGCACTTGGAGTACTTCCTGTTTGCAAGTATACAATATTCTTTGGAGGCAGCAGCTGTCAAGTCAGATCCGCGACGCTAATCAAGGCATATTGTATTTGCGCTAACTCCGTTAAATTACTTCCTCGTGTCGCGTTCATTGTTCTTCGTATAACCTCGCGCTTTTTGCAAAAGCGTTGCACTATACCAGCAGCAACTTGTACGGAGGGTGGTAAAACCGCACGAAGCATAATCGAGCAATCCTACAAATCTACCACATGTAAAAATTAATATAACGCGCCTGTGGTCCCACGGGTGTCCTACACAAGAGAGTTGCTTGATTAAATTTGATCGGAAGCACGTATGCAAGATGTTGATAAAGAAATTAACAGCAAACCAATACTAACTAGGTGATAATGGCAAAAGTTTGCAAGCAAATTTAAATTGATGCGCCAAGTCGTAGCCGATTTTACATGTTCATTGTTCATGGCCGATGCCAGCAAAAAAGCATAACAATTAAATTAAACTACGTCATCGCAAATGGTCCACTTTTAAAGCTTTATAATGAAATTGTAATAACTTAGATTTAGAATATTACATTAAACTAGTTTGGTTACAGTTATTTTGGCGTAGCCGCGCGTTACTTAAGAAAACGCACGTTAACCCACAATAACGTGACGAGGAAGGAAGCTATACATCACAAACCACTGTCGAAATATCGACAATCCTTTACAACAATGACGGTATGCGCGTTCGGGCCACTATAGTATGTTTGCTAGAGCTATAACTAGCATAAATCAAGGTAAAGCTAACGACGCCTGATGGATTTAATTAGTACTATGAGCAATCTTCTGTGTCTTACCATTACGTACTGACGTTGCATTTCCGTCTTTTCGGAAACTAGCTTTTCACATTCCATCTTCAGACTGAAAAATTAAAATACTAATTTACCCTGAAACTCAAAAGTAGTTGTAGATTAAGACATACACCAAATTCAGAAAATACTAGCGCATTCTGCTCATGTACCAACATTTACACAGTTACTTTGATATGTGTTACTAAACCATAAAATTAGGAAGCGGCAAATACAAGGATATATATCAAAACTAGACTAGTCTGTGGTGAAGAGAAACAAAAAGTTAACATCAACATAAGCGGAAAATATCACTTCAGTGAATATGCTTCAGTCCATTAAGCAACTACCAGCAGAAAAGAATTTAGTTGGCCTCTGCTGGTAGGCGACAAACCTGGTAAGTTTTGATGAATCCCAGACTTGTTAAATTAACAAACGATATTAAAGCAAACCAACATCGTGGTGCAATAGAAATAATTACAGAAGTTAGCTTAGGAGGCGGGTATTGTCACAGAGCACCAAGCCCGTTACGGTTATTGAAATCCTCGCTAGCAAAGTTTAAATATTGACATTATTAATAGACCATGTTCGCGTACGTGGGTCCTTGTCATGAAACAGAGTTCACGTTAAGGTTGCTTTAGTTTAAAATAACAGCATAATCTAATTCGGAGATGCTTCCAAACCTGTGATTGTGGGCTTGGAGATAACTGTAATCATCTTTGATCCTATCACAGAAGTCTGGGATGCTGGTGGTTTTAAAGGGTTGAGCACCACCTGGACCCTAAAACAAGAAACAATAATAACAATTAAAAGAGAATAACAAAGGGAATAATGCTAATAATAATAATGACAATTGACAAACACGTCTGATTTTTGTTTTATGTGCTGCACTATCTACATACATGGAACTGGGTTGAATAGCGTTTAGTGTACCTTGTTGTACCAAGTCATGCATTTAGAACCAGTTTTACAATTTATGACAGACGAGATACAAATGTGATTGCTGTTTTCGTTAGATATAACATTATCAGAGCATACTGTTTGCACATCAGTACACACCAAATGATGCTCACAGAAAAATTATTTGTTTGTGTTGTTAAGAGCAGCAATCACCAGTAACAAAGCAAGAATAGCTTGCAGGCCCATCTTTATTGGTTCAACATCAACTACTAACTAAAGTTTTAACTGAAATGACATAAAATAGAGCATAAACCGTTCCAATGGCTGGGCATTTGATTAAAACTATGAAGTATTTTCAGGAAAAGCCAACACTATCGTGTTGACCTACTAAACAATCATCAAGCAGTGTGCAATGTCACTTTGGCTCTCCTATGTAAACGTTAATGATTGGTTATGTCAATAGCTTCTTGTTAATACCCATCCGCTAACTCTATTCTAGTAAACTAGAAGAGAGATCAAAGCTACTACACCTATTGTTACATTTAACATATTTCACTACAAAAGTCACCTTGCTACTTTTATAACTTGCATTCAAAAATATGATCTATTTCATTATCATTGTACTGTATTCATAGCACATGAGCTCATTCATAGCATAGTTACTAAGGGATTTTAAAAATACTAACTTAAAATAGTAATTTAGCTTTTTAATTCAAAATGTTGAATATTTTTCCAGGTTGACAGAAGAATATTATCTGACCATTATATTACATAAAAACAGTATTTACTGTAAGAGGAGAATGAATCAAAGATGAGCTTATTTCATAACGTTCCTGTGATAGCCACTAAAAATATTTATTTTAACAAATAAAATGAAACTAAAAGTTTTACAGCTACAGTTAGTGATGAAAATAGAAAGGTAGTTTGAAAAGAATCTCTAGGAAATAACAGGCAATGTTTTTGAAGGTTTTGACTAGGGGGTAAACATTAACCAATCGTTCTATCTTTGAGGACAGCCTAAAGTCAACAGCTTAAATAAACACTAAAGGAGCAGAGAACACTTGCCAACGCCCTGTACTACAATAATTTTTCTCTATTAGCAAGTCAAACCTAACAACTAATATAAATGATGAACATCTATGCTGTTGGTGAATGGTGAAATATGTTAGCATATTTACATTGTATGTACATAATACATACACACCAAACACCATCTAATAGTTCTGTTATTGGGTGTAGATGATGGAACAAAACGTGATACCCACGTAAATTAATTCTACGTATATTTCATAGGTTTGGGCAGCATTCAACTGCCTAAAACAATCATACAGATCTTTGATTACTACAGATCTGTTTCTAATTTTTTAAAATTTATATTCATAATATAGCATAACTCAGGAAACCAAAGATGCCATGACATATTCTAATAATTTACCACAGTTTTGACCTTGGGTAAGCTCAGAAAGTAATTAATTAATTTTATCTTATTTGCAAAGATAAAATTTGATAAACTAAAATTAAACTACATAATCAAGTTTAACTTGTATATATACTAAATTTTTACAAAGTTTCCAATATCTACTTACAGGGGGCCTGTTTGAATACATCTTGCAGTTTTTTCTTTTTTAAGTCCAATGTGAAGAAATGTTGACGTTAGAGTAACTTAACAGTGATAACCATATAATGTACAACAATTTCAACCCATACAAAGACTATACACACAATTATTTTCTGTCAAGCAAAAACATTTAATCCCAACAAGAATATAGTTGTGATATAAAATTAAAGGGATATTGAATTAAGATATTTTATTGAGCTGTGCATATTAATTTATGTTCATATCGCCTACAAACAAATATAACTACATTGCCAGCTAAACGTTTAAACAAAATGCTAATAATAACAATTCAAAATAGGTAACATTACATGGACTGCTGTTTTTTGTTAAAATCACATTCCGCATTATCCTGTTACATTTAAAGTGGGCAGGGTAGAGCTAAAGATTCAGGGAAAACACACTTCAGACAATCTTTTCAGGGTCTTTCTTTTCAAACTAAGATCTAAAGTGCCTATTCACATCAACTGAAGCCAACTCTAGTGGTATCCAAACACACCAATCTTGACACAAGTACAAATCAGAAAATTTGGATGGCTATACAAAACCGACTAATTTTCCAACTTACTTACTATGAAAGGAGACCTACTATAATCTTATAGCTAAAGAGCAAGTAGCTCTATTTTGAAAATTTGTTCTGTTAAATAAACCTTAGAAGCTAAAATACATGTCACAAATATTACATCTTTACCCATATCTTATTACAAAACGTATAAATATGTTTAGCAATAAAATGAACAGTATGCATAACATACCAAATACTTACAGTATATCCGAACATAGAAAAACCCATAAACATATGAAATTACACATGCATAGAAATTTAAGTCATTTTGATTTTGTGAACAAAGTAGAGCTGACTTGATATTATGGTAAGATGCAGGTAAATAACGTCAATGTAAAGTTATGTATGCAAAAGAAATTCTTATCCTATACTTAAATGTTTAAGTAACCTTCATAGCAGGGATTGTAATGAAGCCTAATTACTGAAAGTAATGCATCTGCTAAAAATACCAGCAAAACCAAAACACACATATTTCCAGTTTACCTATACAGTATATACTCGTCTACATAAATTCTGTTTACATCAGATGCTGTATATAATTATCTGTAATATCTAGGCTAGTTGGCTCGATAGCAAAGTTCCTGACTCCAAGAAATATAACTCAAATACTCAAATATAAGAAATATTCCCAACGTTATTACCATTGTAATAGCCATTACCACAGTATGAAAAATGGTTGCCTATGTTCAGTAGCCCTGATTAACAATTCCAACCTTGGGCAATTCAAAATAAAAAGTTAAAAAAACAAAAAATGTGTGTCAATCAGGACTTGCACAAAAACTAACTTAATAACCAGGGCTCAAATGATGAGGAATTACTGCCGAGTTAAGATCAGGCAAAGACTTTCCGCAGTCTTAAGATAAAGATTGTGATATTATATCACCCAAAACAAAAAATAGCAGATAGGGAATCATCATTTCCTAAGAACAGTTTGGGTGTTTAGGCCTACTGTTCATCATAATACTCAATTTGTAAAAGGCAAAGCTCCAGCAAAACAGTAATATGATTATCAAAGAAAAACACAAATTTGAATAGAAAAAGTAAAAGAGCAAGTTGAGAAACTGTTTTAGTCAAATACTCCAAACTGTATTTTTACAGCTAACAATCAGCAAGCAACCATGATCTCTAATTCAATATTTAAAAAATTATATATAAACACATCAAACAGTAAACACAACCTTAGCCAATTTTATGCACTCCACTGTATATGCATATTGCATAGCATAGTACAGTTTTGAATTCATGTTCATGTCGATGTGTAATTACATTTTATTAAGCTTAAAATCTACAAGCATGTTGCATGTTCGATATCAGAATGAAGAGCTATGAAGTAGTTGGTAGTAAAATACCACAGTTGCACTAACTTAATTTTGAAAATCTTTCATCTAAGCTACCAGCAGTGTCTGCTATGATAACAGTAGCTGAATAACGGTAATTTAAAAAAGACTATAATTAATTAATTATGCTCAATATATTCAAACATTTGAAACTCAGAGGCTAGTTTTATGCAACATATCAGATGTCACCATGCAGCTAGGTCTATAGCTTCTATTACTTTCGGTATTAAAAGGTTGCAACTTTAAATGGGTATGTTACTGGCGACAACATAGTGGCCCATAAATAAATTTTAACCGTATCAGTTTATCATAAGCTACAACAGTGCAAAAACATAATACTTCGCGCAACATTAAATCTAGCCTAGATTTAAACTGTTTGCAAAAAAGAAAGAAGATGCTGGAAGTATAGCCTAGTTGTCCTACGGGTGACGACTAAGCTTATTTTGCAATGTGTAGCAATAACAAAGCTTGCTTCTGTCGAACAGTTAAATGTGCGGTTCATAGAGTTAGCAGGTCTAGTATACAAGCGCATAACTAGATCCCCTAACAATTTGAATAGCTGGGGTTTAGTATACAAAGGTATCCTTTGGTTGAGCACTTGTATACGCGACCATAGTTAACATCATATCCATTTATTTGTAACTTGTCCAGTCCGCCATTTAAAGCTTGGTACAAACTTGCACTGTTCACAACTTGCTCCAACTGTAAACCAACTAGAAAACAACAATCACAAACTGTAAGCCAAGCTGCTCTACTGCATTTGCACGCTAAAAGTACTCACAAATTACACACAACAAATTTAAGCTACTCCAAGCACTCCTGCTCATTACATTTGTCTAGCACAGCATTAGCACGTTCGTTAAGGGGAAACGAGAGAACCAAAAAACGTGTATTTACAGTACTCTTGCACCCAACGTGGGGTACAAGAACAAACCAATGAAATACAGAGCTTGCCTGTCAATCAAACGCACGTGGCGTCTTAATTTTGCGGTTCCTGTTGCTATTAACTGCTGTTGTGTGGCTGTCAAAGCAAATTCGGAAAGAACAAAGCTGGTTTATTGTAAAAATAATACAACAACGATAAATTCAGTTAATGCTCTTGATTAGAAATAGAAAGTAGAAATTATTTCTATTGCCACCCTGACTGGTGCTGCAGTTATTTGCAATAATTTATGTATCAAACATTTATGTAAAATTCGTTCATGTACGTTTTCCGTATTTACAGCTTTTGTCATAGAGTCTAAACGTTACTTAGCAGGAAGAAATCCACTGAACTGCGGAGTTCTGTTTTAAGTCAGCTCGGTAGGCTGTAGCAGAGTGGATAGAGCGGTAATTGCAGTTCACAATAACGTGACCAGTGTTCGACATCCAATGGCGTTGCCGTTGTAATGGGTCGTGTTAAATTCCAGTAGGCTACAGGCATAAGCAAATTGGAATTTTCTGAACAAGCTTATAAAAACATTGGAAACATTAAGCTCCTCTATGAGCTATTGCTTTGTCGTGGCAGCGGAGCTTTACTGCCTCAAAGAACTTTCGAGCTATTCTGGAGGAAACTTAGTTTCCAAGGAGATACCCATACCAGGTCAGGTCGACCGTAATAGATCAGACTAAAAGTTGTCCGAAATATAAAACTATGAATATGCACAAGAATGTCAGCTTTACCGCAGCGTTCGTCGCGCGCGTTTACAAGGAACGCTTTCGAGATTTAGGCAGAGTTAGTCGCTGAAAAAAGCGACATTCTCCTCCACAAACCACCCAGAAACGGACACCCACCAATGCGTTCGCTATGTGTTTGGGGAGGCAACTCGAGACAGCGCAGATTAGGTTTATTTGTACTCTTAGAGATTCTACGGGTATTCGTTCACGGATCTATCAAAGGTGAAGGGAACTAATTGAAGAAGCCCAACAGTATCACTTTAGACATTGTGGGGATTTCTTCAACAAAGCGCCATGCCTCTAGAAATGTTCACTTGGCTGACGGGTGGAAACTCTTCTTCATGGCGTCAATCCAACAGTTTCTGCCCAGGTGGGTGTTGGGATACTTACAAGGCCCCTGCTGACAGATTGTGTGAATGAATGAATTTCTTTAGGGGGTAGAGTATGCATGTTGAAGCAAAGTTA
This sequence comes from Clavelina lepadiformis, assembly GCF_947623445.1. Taxonomy (NCBI): domain Eukaryota; kingdom Metazoa; phylum Chordata; class Ascidiacea; order Aplousobranchia; family Clavelinidae; genus Clavelina; species Clavelina lepadiformis. The sequence goes on from NC_135241.1 coordinate 14,674,663, forward strand.
AAGGGACAAAGCCTGTTATGCATACAGGCTTATGAGTTATGACTAGGGCCCGCAAAAGTCAATAAAGTCAAAAATGTTTAAGGACCTCGTCTGACCACGAATCAAAGAATAAAGTTGTTTTCAGCACCTAGGGGATTGTTTCTAAGAAGTTTATAGGTCAAAATAAAGTCAAAATTTACAATAAAGTCAAAATTTTCAATAAAGTCAAAATTTGTCAAAATATGGCTTTTTACAAAGTTTTTGTGTTTCTTGAGAGTAATTCTTGTAAAAATCCTCGTGGAAGCATTGTAAATCATGAACTGCGACACAATTAAACCATATTAACCCATAAAAGCAGGAAATAAGTCACGATGCCCACTTGGATCAGCAGTAACTTTTATCGCAAATTGTCCATTGTTTATTGATTGTTACGTATTTAAATAATTCTTATAAAACACTTCCTCTTCATAAACGTGGTATTTTCGAAGATCAACAGTTTGGATTTTAGGAATAGCCTACTGACATTCTGTAATACAAAAATGCCTAAGCAAGCTAAATCGTCTTCAGCAAAAGTTAGACAGATTTGTCGAGATTTTTCTGATGAATTTAATGCAACTCCCGGGGGTGATTTAAGGTGCAATTTTTGCGAGGTTATAATGAAGTGCGATAAAAAGTATTTTGTTGAAAGCCACAGGAAAAGTAAACGCCATCAAGCTGGATTGGAGCAACAACAAGCATTCCCTGTTTAATTTGCTGTTTATTAGAATTTATCATGCGGAGAAAATCGAGGCAAAGTGTCCTTTTCACAAGGACAAAATAACACAAGCTACCTAAATCTATCGCCAAAAAACACGACGCACTTTTAATAATCCATAAAACACCTTGACTTTTCGACAAAATATTACGTTTGGGTCTGAAATCGACAAAATATTATGTTTGGGTAACTGGAGGAAGAATTGTGGCCTCTACAACTAAGCAATTTCGTTAGGTCAAAATAAAGTCAAAATTTGATAAAAATAAAGTCAAAAAAAATTTTTTTTAGGTCAAAATAAAAATGGCCCTATTTATGACCCAAATTCAACATCGCAATATCTCCATTTTGTTTATGAAATGGAGGCTGCCCTGCAGAGGGTGGTACCCAATGAATTCACACTAACTTCTGTTGGGAGATTTTAATGCACATGTTGGAACTGATGACCATACTAGGAAGGGTGTGATTGGAAAGCTTGGTGATGTAGACCCAGACTAGAATGGAAGATGTCACTTATAGCTATGTTGCAACAACGGTCTTAGAATTATGAACACTTTTTTCCAAACCAGAGATGTACACAAGTGTACCTTGTACATAGGGATAGTGCACAACAAAAATCAGTTTATAAAGCTTGGCCCAACAGAGTTGCAAATTTGCTTTATGTTTTTAACCGAACCCGAAAAGTTATTCTCTGAACGAATTAGCGCTGAAAGTTAAATTTAGTGAATGAACTAAACTCATCTTTTGATGTCATCCTTTGACATCCTTTTCTAAGTTGCGCTTTGCTCTCTGCGGGAAGTTTTTAGCATCCTGCGCGTATAGGCTACGTATTTGTCATTCGTGTAAAGAAAGTAAAATTACGACGCAAATGTGGCAAAGTGTGAGTGTATTTCTTTCAAACTGAAGTCCCGGCTCGTTTTACAACTCTGTGGCTCCATGACAGGTCTTTGTCTGCTTTGCGGGACTGTTTCACTGAGACGAGAAAAGTTGCAGTACAAGCAGTGAAACAGTCCAAAGAGCAAATCTGGCAGGAATTTGGACAAAAGTTGGAGTCAGAATATGGAACGGCTAATAAAGTATTTTGGAAAATCCTCTTCAGACTGCGGAGCAAAAGATGATCTGTTGCAAAATCTGTAAAACACCAACGCAGGGTGGCCTCTTAACCGAAGAGGTAGATAGAAAGAATGCTTTGAAGATCTATGAACATTATCGCAGAACTGACACACAAACAATTCTTTCAGGGAAGAAAGTAATCTCACTGAGGTCGAAGTCCCCAAGCTGTGAGATCTCTGAATGCTGAGGAGCAATCCTTTGGCTCACCCGCCTGTGTCAAGTGGCATGGAGTTCAAGTAGACACCATGACGTTTGCAAATGGGTGTTATCAACCCAAGAATGAGTGTTCTACTTATCGAGGCATTTCTCTGCTTAGTCTACCTGGTAAGATATATGCCAAACGTCTTCAAAAGCGATGCCGTACAATAGTTGAGTCACGGCTTTAAGAGTAAACACAAGCACAGTATGACTTTTGTCTCAGTTGGAGCGCAACGGTTCAAATTTTCGCTTTTAAGCAGCAAACTTTCGCAAAATCTTGGGAATACGCAATAGATGTCTACTACGCCTGCTTCATTGACTTCAAAAAAGCGAATGCTAAAGTTCTCTGAAAAAAGCTTTGGAGAGTGTAGGATTGATACTAGCAGCCATTAAATCACTCTACAATTGCCCTAAAATGTGTATCCGTTTGACCAATGTTAAGTCTAATCCTTTCACCGTGGTCGTTGAGCTCAGCCAGGAGTGTGTGCTGTCCGACCTCTCTTTTTTTCACAGTTTACATGAACTGAGTTAACAGGCACAGCCTTTGTGAAAAGTGTGTCATGACTGAAAGTCATAGGATCATCAATAATCAGCTGCTGTTTGCAAATGACCTGGCTTCTTCCGAACCTGATCTTCAACTTGCACTCGATGGTTGTGCGACCGGTTGCAATGACTGTGGGATGAAAATAAACAAAAAGGAAACCGAGGTAATCTGCTTGAAGCGGTTATAGCTCAAGATTGGCAATAACGCGCCCCACTCTTATTCGGATATCAGCGTTATCCCCTTGTTGTAGTAGCCTAAATTGTTATGAAGTTCAACAAGGTATGAGTGATGTTTGTTTCTGTTTTACGGTCCTGGTGAAAACTTCCGAATTCGGGCAATCAAATAAAAATGCGTGTGTTTACCATCACTTGTACAAAACAAGCCCGGAACCGGCTGTCGAGCCATGAAAAATCATCCCCAAGCTGCAACAATATTCGTCTGTCCAACTGTCCGTGGACAGAGGTTCTGATATTATACCATAAAACAGCGATAGCGTAGATAATAAAACCGCTGCTGTAAGCTGCTTTTATGTCATCCAAGCAAAATGGAACTCGATTAGCCGGTCAATATAACGACAAATGATGTTGCCCTACTGTGGACGAAATATATTGCTGTTCTTAACATCCTACAGGCTAACTTTGCTTTCAATTTCATTTTTCTATAACATACGTAGTACTATACAAACTAAAAGAATATACCGAATACAGTAAAAAAGGAAAGAGCGGAAAATCCCAAAAGCTTAAAAACGTGCTCGGTGTTTTGGTTGAAGTACATACAAGGTGGTGCAATAAATCTGGTGATTTACAGCACGGCTAGCTTTTATCACGTCCTGTAATTACGAATTGAGTGTTTGGATGCTGGGGCAGTTTCAGCAACTTGTATTTGCCTGTAGTACTACCAGTAGTAGCCTGTAGTACTTGTATTTGCCTGTACAATCATACAGTTACTGGAAAAAAGTTCCATAAATACCAGCCATGGTAAGACGATCAAGAAAAAAATTATTTGTTTCCTTTATTTTATTATATTTATATTTTTATATTTATTTTATTTTTCGCCTTAAATGTGGGGGACGAAAACTTACGCTGATGCAAGTGGTCGCAAACCTAGCAGAAACGATGATAACATCACAAATAACACAGGCAAATGTGAAAAGGCATCGCGGGCAAAAACGTGCATTACGACAACAGAAAACGAAAGAACAAAATTTTAGCGTCATGACAGTCACCAAACCCAAATACATAACTTAAACATATTAAATTAAAACAAAGCTAAAATGATAGTTTGTCAGTACGAATCAGTATTCCATCCGACCCGTGAGTCTGGATGGAAGAAGAAAAATCCTACGAAAATGAACTCCATCCAAAGGACCACAGTCACGCTCAGGCAACCTGCGGACAGGACAAGAACAATACAACTAAAACGTGTTGTAAAATGAATGAAAAGGTCAATATGATCAAGATGAGTTGTGAACAATCAGACAATTAGCCTACAGTCTTGTTGGGCAATGCTCATCACTTGTGTTACGATAAAAGTATGTTAAAAGCCAAGTTTGATATCACCTTAACAGCGAGTCGTGGCACCACAAAAATTAAAAGGGTTTAATAAAAACAATAGGAACGGTACAAGGTGTCTGTTCTCTCATCTCTTGCAACCGGTGATGAAGGATTTGGTTCTCTCATAGCAGTGCCATTCCGAGGTGTTTCGATCCGCTGGTCCTTCACTAGAGCAAAAAAAAAACATTAAACACTGTTGATAAAGACGAAGATTATGCTAGTCCATAGTGGGGTCAAGAAGGGCATGCGCAGTTTTCTGGTACTTTTTCAGACGATTGAAATGAACCGACTGGATCCGACACTGGCAATCTTTTACAACATACACTGGTGGATGATTTTGTATTACTTCATAAGGTCCTTTATAAGGAAGATGGAACTTCTTACAGATTTGTGGAGGGACTACGGGATTCTCCAAGAGGACTAAGTCTCCAACTTCAAATTCCGAATGCTGTTTCTTATTGTAGTGGGTTGCCATAGCAGAGCGGTGTTCTAGCCAATGTTTCTCGGACCACACATTCTGCTAACCTAATGCGTTCCTGGAGGTCGTGAAGATGGAGAGTCTGCTCTAGGTAGATCCAATGGTAAGCGAAGCGGCCTTCTGTGCAAGGGATAGTGTGGCGACAGCCCGGTGCTTTCATGAACGGGTGTATTGTAAGAAGCCACTACTGCAGACAAAGCTTGGTCTCAGCACTTATGCACTTCCTGGACATAAAATCGCAGCATAGATAAGTTAGTTCGATTATTCCGTTCGACTCCTCCATTGCCAGATGAATGATAGGACGTGGTACATGTTTTCTCGCATCTCATAAGTTTGAGCAAGTCTTTGAAAAAACGGCTTTTAAAATTCGGCTCCTGGTCGCTATATAATACATCAGGAACGCAATGCACCGTGAACCAACGATGGTAGATGTCACAGAAACTTCACTTGCTTTTTGAGTCCTCAATGGCCATGCTCGAACATATTAAGAAAAACACGTCGCCGGCTACTAAGTTGTACTGAAAACTGGAGGCCGTGAGAGGTAAAGAGCCTACGATATCAATGTTGATACGTTGAAAACGCTGGAACTCCGTTGATGGCATAAAATCTGGGCGCGATTTGGTGGTTGACTTATTTCGCAGGCAAAGGTCACAAGAACGGCAATGGTTTGTAACAGTTTGTCACCACCCGGACCAAAAGAACCTTTCTGCTACTAAATTTGAAGTAGCCCATAACTAGCTGTATCATTGTGCGATCATAGCTTGTGAACCGGGTTGTGCGAAACATCCCTGTGGTAGTTGCTATTTGCATGTTTTTCTGCATTTAATTGTTCAGTAGCCATCACTTCATGTAGTTCATGTATAGCAGGGTTGTAACCAAGTCATTTTTCTCCGAATCAAGTTTAGTTTAATCGGTTTAAAGTGTGACTCCAGTCAAGTCAAGTCAAGTCGGTGCCTTTAAGGTAAAAATTATTTTAGAGTCACTAGTTGATACTTTTTTAGAGAGTTGTAAAGTTTTTAAAAAATATCCATTTTGGTTACCTAAAGTTATCGTTTTTCTGTCGTCACAATCGTCATAACGTGACCCGAGTCATTTTGGACTTTGACTTGAGTCAAGTCGAGTCATCAAAAAACGTGATTCGAGCCATTACAACACTGATGTATAGTGCATGGTAGCGCAAGTCATCATATAAGTTGCAAGCTACTTAGTTAAAAATCACTTTCAAGGATTTGTATAATTGTATCCGGTGCATTAGCATTTAGTACTTTGGTAAATATTTCATTGTATTCATGTCCACTGGCCACCGCGCTTGTGACGAAAGGTTTTTTAAAAATGACGATGCTTTCTCTTAGTGGTGACGATACCTTTTATCTCGAGAGCTTGCCTGTGCTATTGTGTCGGTTTAAGCTGGACCTCTCTGAATACCGCTAAAGGACTAAAAGAACTAAGAGGACTAAGACAACTAAGCAAGGCGTATACCATAAACATCTTAAGTTACCTTAATTATCTTAGTCCTCTTAATTCTCTTTCCTCTTAGTTCTCTTAGCTTTCTTAGTCTTCTTAATTCTTTTAGTTCTTTTAATTTTCTTAGTTCACTTGCTGTATTTAGACATTTCTATTTAACCACGATGTATACACTTTCACAAACTTTAATGGTAGCAGGTTCTCGCGCTTGATTTCCTTTATTCTTTGTTGGACTTGACGAGGGCATGTATTTGAAAATCGGTGCTTGTATTTCTTTTAAAATTAATTAAACACCTCGATAAGAAGAGGTCTGTTATGTAGACCTACTCAGCTTGAGCTTCAAGGCACTATTTCGTTGACTTGAATTGAATTGGTTTTGAAATTTCTGAAAAAAACAACAGGTAGGCCGTAAATTTCCAGTACAAATTTAAATAAATTGAAATTTATCATACACGGTAATAAGAAAGCTGAAAAAAATAGAATAGAGATTGGTCGGGTCCGTGCCTATAGGCTTAAATACGCTATCTCTCCACTTTTTGACGCGGGAACCGCCATCCCTCCCTTTTTAGGTTGTTTGTGACTTGCTCCGTTGTTCGTGATTATTATGGGTTTGTATAGACATAAAGATTGACCAAAACCTATATTAGTTTAACAAAAATAAAATTCTTATCGTAACCCAAAAACCAACCCATGAGGATGGTTACTGGCAGGGCTGCCATACCGTTCGTATTTCTAAGATTTGTTCTTATTTTGAAGGTCTGTGTCTTAGAAAGTATTTTTGTCCTTATTTCTAAGAAATGTCCTTATATTCACTTGCGTCCTTAATTTTTTCTTATTTTTAAGGCAGAGGTTCCTATTTTAGGCATTTCGACACCATCAGTATACCATTTTGTACCAAAGAGATTCCAAAATTATTTTTGAGTCCTGAGTCCTGACCGATGGCAGCCCTCTGTATAGCCTATAATTTCTGAATCCGTTATGGCTGGCAGTTAGCTGCTTCTAGTCGTTAGTTACAGAGAGTGAAATAAAGTAGCTGATCAAGAGAAAGCATCTGGTACAGTGGGTACAACCGTTTACACGCCATCACGGTGGTACACCCCTGGAAAACTCTGCCACAACCACAGGTGTGGAATACACCCGACTGACAAGCACTAATATAAGTTACACGCAAAAAAATCAATTTTAGCGGTGTGCATCACCTTATGTTTGTGAAGGTGCAATGGAATGTGAAGAGAAGGTGTTTCGCAATCCAGCCAATTATGATCTTGACTTTGTTCATAGTTTTATAACAATGCTGTCTGAAGCTTTCTTGTCATATCATCGTTCTTAATATGCAGTATTGCAGTGGTTATCATGGTAATATGATATAGCAGATGAGGAGTCGCAAAGTAAAAAAGCAATGAACAAAAAGAGGTAAAAACACCTATGGTCCCAAAAATTGAATCCGTTATATGGGGCTATGTCCCAAGTATGGACCCTTCCGTAAATATGTTAGTTTTAGCAAGTCCCTTTTGAGTCATGGACGTGTGCAGTCGGCCAACATTTGGTTCCCCCCTCCCTGTAGCATAACACAAAAATGTTTTGAGCTGGAATTTCAGGAAACAGCGAAACAACGTTTGCAAGAACCACATTTGCCTCAATGCAACTGAGGCCTATAAGAGTGCATGCCGATTTTTATGGTAAAGTTGGTGTACGCAAACATATTTTTACGAGGGCCGTTAACTGAGCAAGCAAAACGTTTGGTGAGCAAGATTTAACTACAGTAAACATATCACAAAGTTGGAGGCACTTATATAGGTCGCATGCCTGAATCGCGATATCTTGCACATGTACGCATGGGTTATGCAAGTCATTAGAAATAATGCAAAAATATAAAGGAAATTAAAGGATTTGTTAATAATTTCTTAATGATTTACTGAGCACTTGCTGAAATTAGCAAACAATATCATCATGTGATCGATGGAAAAAAGCTGGTTAATAAGCGAACGTAACGTAAGGTAATCTTTGCAAAGTTGAGGATCTGCAACTTTGGCTGACAGTGTCAAGATTGATTTTATTCAGACGCCTAATTGAATAGTTTTGAAGACCTTTCGAACAACAATGCATTATTATGCTAAGGTTAGTATGGGTTTGTTGTGCAATAAGAGGTTTATACCAGTGCATCCGGAACCATCATAAATACCAAAATGTAGCTAATGTATGTAATGAAGCTATATTTATGCTAAACACCAAAATCTTACTATTGTTATTCTAACAACTAAATACAAAAATGTTAGTATCGGTATCTTCGTGCAATAGGTGTGTCGAAGATAATGCCAGGTGTGTTGCAGTGTGATTGTGTAACATGAACATAATGTTTTTAATAAAGAAAAATTTAACTTCCATGCAGAAGAGGGCGATTGACAAATCAAACTTCCACACACCTTACAGTAAAAATTCATATCATTATTAAGTCAACCAGATTTCTGGCACAAACTGCATTTTATTTGTTGGTTAAGCTTTTCCATTCTCATGCGGAATATAAGCCCGTTGATAGCGCGAGCAAGGTTCGTACAAAATGGTAATTACTTGAATTAGTAATGAACAATTAGCGTTGAGTTTCCATTTCGAATACTGAGCCAACAATAAATGCGCTCATTTCGACAAGCAGAATCATTTCATAAAAATATTAATAGGCCTTACGTGTTTTTTGCATTTTTTATGTTTCTCTGTAGATTTTAGCTGAGGTGTACCCCCGAAATTTTGTAAGCTTACAGGTGCGCGTCGGGCGTTTTTGTAAAAACATTTGCAGAGCACTGATTTATATATTAATTTCTGTAAAAGTATTGATCAAATTATGTATAAAGCTTAAATAGATTGATTTGTTCTAGTTATCTTTGGTACTGGTTTGCGGAGTATATTTTGTTCACTGCAATCCACTGGACGACTACGTCTTCAAAGATGACGGTTATTTTACCTACACCCTTTTGAGGGACAAAACCTACAAAGCAAATTTTCACACTACTTACTTCCTGAATATGACCTCGCAGAAATGGTTGACAGGTTAATTCTTATATTTTTGGTAAACCAATTTGGAGAAATAGTAGGCTATACTCAGTGGTGGGATTCAGCCGGTTTGCACGAACCGGTTCTTGAAATTTTACTGATCTCCGCAAACCGATTGTTAACAAGTGTATGTAAAGGGCTATGTTTCACTACGAGCACTGTAGGCCTATTCCCGCGACTAATAATATGCTATTAATAGTCCTAATAATTATAATAACGTTACAATTTACAAGCACGCGTGCTTACAACGCATTATGCAGTGTCAATACAGTAGAACTCGCATATACAGTAACATTGTATAAACGGATCCCTTCATCATTGTAAAGAAATCGATTGCTTACAGTACAATTGCTTTTGTCACAGAAGAAAGCGTGCGATATTCTTCACATTCTGTTCGATCTTTCACTAGTGATATACAGGTATTGCGTGTACTGTACGAATGATACATATGGACCTAGTTAGCGAGCCTGCGTGGTGTGCCAAGGGTCAATTTCGTATATAACAGATAATCGCGTATAACAGATGAATATCGCTGGTCCCGATCGACTTGTCCGTTATATGCGAGTTCTACTGTATTATCTATCAGGAAATTTTTAAAGTGAAAGATCATGAATGTCAATGAAAGTTTTGGGTAAAGTGTTTTTGTTACTATTTTTCTTTGTCAGAATGGCAATAGATTATCTTCATGTTGCACATTCACTAACCATAATCATAGTATTCTGCTCACTGTTAGCAATATAATGATGCATTCACCATTTTTAGACATTTTTTAAACTTCAGAAAATAATTATAAGGGATAATTTCACTTGCTAGACTCTCGTTTGTGGCAGCCCAAACATCAATCTTTGGTCTATATATATCGGCCGCGGGTCAATATGGCATGCTGCTAGTAGGAGAACCGGATGTTAAAATATTTGAATCCCACCACTGGCTATACTTAAACAGAACAAGTGATGTTTGACTGTATCATTGCACCTGATATTTTATTCGAATATTTAAATTTAAGAATATTCGAAGCTCTGTCACAGTTACATATTAAATATTTTTGGAAAGTTGATATTATATAAAAGTCACAAGTGTAAAAACTTTTTCATTTAGACTTACTTAAGTTGAAAAACAGGAACGCGCTATCTTTTGATTTCATACTTGCTTCAAAAGCAAATGGAACTGCATCTATTAATGTGTGTGCAGAAAACGATACCGACCGTTCGATATGGTGGCACTGGTTGGTGGTTAATATTCCGGATGAATTTGACCCGTCAATGGCAAACAGTGGATATCTATTGATTGATGGCGGAGATAATGATAATACCGAACAAATTCCTGACGTCACCGATACTTTCGTCGCCATGACTGGTCTGATGGCAGATGCAACAATGAGGTTTCATTCTTCAATGTTTTAAGTTTTAAACAAAATCATTTATTCTCTTATAGACTTGGTTTCGTATATCCGTGAGCACGTAATAAGCAATGCTGAGTTGCAAGTCAATGATTTTGATTTAATTAATAGCTTTCCAAATAGCATTGCTATACAGCGTTAATTGCGGTTATATTATTACGTTGGTTGATTATATTATGCAAGTTCATTATTTACTCTTTTTTAATTAACTTGGTGGATAAAACTAGTTACTTGCTATTTGCTGGTCATTTACTCATAGTTTTAGACTATAGAGTATAGACATGTAGACTATTGCTGTCCGTTTGGTTATCTTCTAATTACCCCAGTTTAGTTTAATTAAATTTCCAAATTTTTACAATAATTTTAATTATTAGTTTCATTTTCAGTTTCTACCCTTTTCAATTTGATCTTGTGACCTTTTAATCGGTATTAGGGTAATTTTTTAATATAGACTGTATTGCCTAATATTTTTTCGGATAAAAATAATTGTTTTAATCATTAAATTAAAATTGAAAATAACTACCAAGATCGGAAGATATTTACTATATCATTACCAATAACAAAATATGAATCTTATGAAATTAAATTAATGCTATAGTTAACGTAAGCTATATTTATAGACTAAGAAGAAATAGTCAAATGTGGCCTATTATGCGATCATTTTAAGCATAAGAAACAAAATACAATATACGAAAACCAAGTGAGAGATAATAATGACAGATTTTTATAATTTTAATTTATTTACAAATGATAAAAATCCCAGTATACTGTATTTATATATGTTTTTGATTTTATTTGTGCAGTGTTACAGCTGATCTGAAACAAATTCCCAATCAACATCTAATATTCAAAAAAGACGCAACAAAGCAGCGTCGTTCAGAAGACGCAATTATAGCTTATACCTGGAGACACTTTTTGGACAATCCTTCGCAACCTGAGTGGTTGTTACGTTTGCCAATGACCAAAGCAGCAGTAAAGGCTATGGATGCCATTACTGACTTCGTAAATAAAACTGTTGGAAAAAATATCGAAAACTTTTGTGTTGGTGGAGCGTCTAAGGTATACGATCAAAAAGAAAATAAATTAAAGTAGGCCTATATCGATAAAACGTATGTCAATATTTGAATTTTGTTGCTTTCGTTGATTTTTTCTTTAATGATGCAAACACGTTTTCCTAACGCAGCGTGGTTGGACTACGTGGACTACAGGCGCTGTAGACAAGAGAGTTAAATGCATCACGCCAATAGTAATGGACGAGCTCAACATGGTCAAGGTATGAAATTGCTAAATCACTTTGACAGTTTGCGTGATCAATCGCACATTTTGCAATGCACACATTTTATTATCTTTATATTATATATGTAGGCTACGTAGGCAAATCATATACCTGTTTAACTCATGCAAAAGTATCATAGCTCATGATATTATTTTTGGTTGTTGTACGTAGAATTTGCATCATCACTACAGAGCATATGGTGGATGGAGTTTTGCTTTTAATGACTACTACAAAGAAAATTTAACACGCGACATAGATAATCCCAATATGGTTCCTATGGCTGCTATCATTGATCCATTATGTGAGATTTAAACCAACTTAAAAACGAACTGAATGCTAAAGATTGATTTTAAGACCTGAAAGCAATTCCTATACGCATTCTGTATCTTTATAACGTATGGGGTGGTATAGGCTCCAATACAATATATAAAAATCATCATAACATGGCATATACGAGTAAGCTTATAGCCTTACTGCGAAGTGTTTCAAGAACGAAATCAGTTTCTTAAAGTAATACAGCTTGTGTTAATAATACATTGTACACCCTTGTTTTCACAAACACTTGTACGTTGTGCATTTAGTAAGGCTAAACTATTGTAAAGTTCTACATATGTAAGTTTTCATAATGTAATATAAATATTCCTGCACTTGATGTGTATAGTTATTGGCTTATTGCAATGAATTGGTTGAGTGCAGCTTCTTAAACCAAAAGAAAATAGTGGACTATAGTTTAAGTGTGTTGAGATAAATTTAGCATGAAGATAAACATTTTAAAGACAGTTTTTATGTTGTTTTCTAGCTTATGCCGATCGCTTAACTATGCCAAAGATGGTTTTCAGTACCGGTGGGGATGAATTCTTTCTTCCGGACGATTCACACTATTATTTCAGTGCAATGAAAGGACCAATGTACGTCAACATGTTACCAAATGCAGAGCATTCATGCGCTGGTCATGAGATGCAGTTGATGTTTAATATCCAAGCCTTTTATATGAGTGTTATGAAGGTATATCTTGATTTGATCACAATAATGTATACAATTGTTTTGTATACAGTAATATATGGTAATGGTTGGAATAGCGTAATATGGTAGTTTATGCTAAAATAAACACAGGCCTTTCTATGTGTGAAGAACTATATCAACCGCATTTGCAGGGATTAAAACTTCCAAAAATATCGTGGATTCTTTACAACACGGCTACTGGCGGTGGTATTGACGTCACTTCAGACACAACTCCAACTCTTGTTCGGGCATGGTCAGCAGTTTCGGTATCAAACACTAGGTATAAGCTTATTAGCTTAATTAATATAATAAGAAGCAGGATATTTGACAATACTCCAGGGTTACATTGTATTTTTATTTTCGCGAAAAAAGCTTTTGCAAGCATCAGCTTGCTTTATCAAGTGTATACCAAGACGTGGCCCAAACGTTATTTCTTATTTAAGCTATATGAATTAATTAGTTGGTCAACTTCCGAAACTGGTGTTCTTTTGTGTATACAAAGCATATAGTATCGGTTAACCTAAGATGCTTTTCTCAATAGACGCGACTTTCGCTTGCTTAAGGCAAACATTTCTAACCCGTTGGGAGATCCAATTGTCCAAGCTAACATATGGCATCATTACGACGTCGAAAGTATGGGGAATATGAAATACAGAGCGACCTTTAACACACCATTGAACGGTCACTGGAGAGCTTTTTTTATTCAGGTATAACTATGTAATAAATCTACTTCTTAGTGTCAGCGCTTTTTTTCTTTCTAACCGAGTTATTTAGGCTATGCCGTTTGACATAGCACGTATTACTACACAGTATAGCTATCAATGGGTATTTAGGAAAAAATAACACCTAGGATATTTTCATACAAACATTGCAGATGACATTTCCTGGTCCTAACGGAACAATGCTGGAAATGACAACGGAGACAAAGATTATTCCGGACAAGTTTCCTTTTCAAGAGTGCCACATGGATGGTTGCAAAGGAGATCTTGTGTGATTACTTTTTGAGATCGGAAAAAAAGGCTTTGTAAAAAAATAGGCCTTACTCTCAATTTTGGCATTTAACTAATTTTACATACAAAAAGTGCATCAAATATTATAATAAAATCTAAATTCGCTGTGATTTTTTAGCAATCGATCACATAGGCCAGAGGTTCCCAACCGCGGCTCCAAGCTAGCCTTCCTGCGGCTCTCATTGACCCCTGAAAATCCCACAAAAAATATAAAAAATGTATTTATAATAATTAGGGCGATTATTTCTTGACTTGTCAAAAAAAGTCAAAACTTATAGCGTTAGGTCAAAATTGTTTACAAACTTCATTGTCATTGGGTTGTAGAGGTTGCACTGTCAGTGAACTTTTCATTTTACACATTGTAGCTTACTTTATTCTGTTTTGAATGGCCCATTGTCTACTTATAGTGAATCATAAACGATTAATGGAATTAATTAGGTTGATATGGTGTGACGCTCAACACACCACGAAACGTGTAAAATTTCTAGTAGGTCCTATAAAACAGACTGAGAAAAGCAGTTATTGCCGCTATAAAACTATGATAGGATAATCAGCCATTTGCATAAGTTTTAGTATATTCAGCCAAAATTATGTCAGATTAGCCTTTAAAAAAAGCACGTACTCTTCAGCAGGAGAATCGGGTCTTTCAAAGCGCTTGGGAAGAAAAGTGTATTTTCAAATTGAGGTAGACAACAAAGCACATTGCCTTCTATGTCCTGCGGTGATAAGTAGTGTAAATTCTTTTAACATTGAGAGGCACTACAAAACTCATTCTTCAAAATATGATTGCTACCAAGGAGAATCAAGGAAAAGAAAGTTGGAATCTCTTAAGTCGGCATGGAATAAGCAAACAAATATGTTCAAGGTTAGTAATGAATCTGGATGTATTACCAAAACATCATACAAGTTGAGCTATCTACTTGCTCGCAATATGAAACCATATTCGGATGGTGAAATTATGAAGCAGGCGATAGTTACGTTTGCAACAGATTGCTGTTCAAGTGCCATACAACAAAAGGCAAAAAAAGTTGCAGCTGAGTAATACTACAGTAACTCGGCGCATTGAATGTATATCAAACGACCAACACGATCAGCTTCTTGAGAAATCAAAAAATTTTGTATACTACTCTTTTGCACTTGACAGCTCAAAAGACTTCACTGACACAGAGCAATTAGCCGTGTTTATTAGGGGAGTTATGCCGGATTTTACGATTTATGAAGAATATCTCACTTTGCGTTCTCTCATGGCACAACTAAAGGAACAGATATTTTTCGTGAATTTCATGCTACTCTTGAAGAAGCACATTTGGACTCAACAAAGTTGTTTGGAGTGGCAACGGATGGTTGCCCTTCCATGATTGGAGCAAATCGAGGACTTCAAGGGCTCATCAATAAATGGCGAGAGGAAGATCATCTTGCTCCTGTGACATGGCATCATTGCATTTTACATCAAGAAAGTCTTGTTGCTAAGTCACTCAACATGTCTAATGTGATGGATGTGGTAACAACAACCGTAAACTGGATTAGAGTCAATGCACTTAACCATCGGAAGTTCAAAAAGTTTCTAGCAGATACTGAGTATGGTGATCTAATCATGTTCACAGCTGTGCGATGGCTAAGCCGCGCTACATGTGTCAAAAGATTCTATGACCTTCTTCCTGAGATTAAAACGTTTGCTGAAGGAAAGATAGATATCCCTCAGCTTGGCGATGAAGTTTGGATTGCTGATTTGGCGTTTTTTGTTGATATCACTACACACCTTTCTACTCTAAATCGAACTCTACAAGGCAATAGCAAGTTTTGTCACAATTTGTACAGCACAGCAATTGCTTTTGTTAACAAGCTTTGTCTTTGGAAAACGCAGCTTGCAGGTGGTGTTACAATACATTTTCCAACGTTATCTGACCATCGAACCAATGGATCATTTGAAGCATACAGCAGACTTATCAGTAACTTGATTGATGAGTTCAACCGCCGCATTAACGGAATGAGTTTATTTTTGCCAATGATGAACATGTTTGCAAATCCTATTGCAGTTAAAGTGGCCACAGCTCCTGATAGTTTTCAATTGGAGTTGCTGGACATGCAGTCAGATATCGAGCTCAAGCAATTATTTCGAAGTGAAGACCTAGCCTTGAATTTTGGAGTCGAGTTCCAGAGGGAAAGTATCCCAACTTGAAAACCAATGCCCAGAAATACGCCTCTGTATTCGGATCAACTTACGTATGTGAAGCACTTTTCAGCAAAATGATCAGAATCAAAAATAAATACCGCAGTCGGTTGACCGATGACCACCTGAAGCAGCTACTGTATACTGCATCCTCTGCAATTGCGCCTCGCTTTGACAAACTTGTTAAAGCCCAAAGCCAATGCCAAGTTGGACATTAAATTGTATTGTGTTATTTTTCTTGTTTGTGTTGCTATTCGTTGGTAGGCTACATGCTTTAAAATTTTCGTTATAATTACTTTAGTGTTTTCATGCGGCTCCATACGTACTCTGAAGTTTGAAATTCGGCCCCAACACCAAAAAAGGTTGGGAACCACTGACATAGGTTATACATCGATATTATCATCATAATAATATATTGCCGGTTCAATAACGTAACAATGTCAGGTGCACATGCTCAGAGCCTCAGACAGTATAGTTGTCGGCTCGGTAGCCGAGTCGTTCGATCGCTGGCCTCGCAATAATGTTGTTGGTGTTCCGTTTTCGATGCATAGGCATAGCTAGGGTTTTTGCGCCCGGGGATAAAAGCAGTTTTTGCGCCCCAGTTTTAAAAAATGGTCACAAATCAACGGTACGTCTATCCTTTACAGTAATGTCATCATTATCTCTTTCAAATAAATAAAAAGATCAATGAAGGATTCAGATAGGCTACATGATTTTCTTTTCCAGGTTTTAAAATATCAGTTCCTCAATTATACTTTCCGAGAAACTGAAATTTTTTTCAGTCTTCTTCCAATGTAAAAGAGCTTTTTGTATACTCATTTATACACATTTTTAAAGCTTGTTATAAAATACAAGCCCTAACCTCTGACATAATTTTGAAATAAATAAAACCATTGGTTAGTCTACTCTAGTGTCTAGACTAGATCACCAGAAGTTACAAAATGATTATTTACCATTCTTTTTCACATGTTAGTTATGCAATCATAAACTTAAGCTATGCTTGGTTTGTATATCTGTATTAGATTGGCTTTGAAAGTTGCCTGCTGCTAGTGTTCTTGCTGCTAGTGTTCTTGCTGGCAGGCTGATAAAATAGTGAAGAGTTAAGCCTTATAAAATGGCACTGATGTCAGATTAGTTCGATGATGCCATACAATTTATAGTTTTGATTAAATAATAATTAACCTTCATGTAAGTTTTCAGTTTCAGCAATTTAAACCTAATTTTCTAAACTAGGCTAGTAGGCTACCGGTATACTATATTCTGATACTGATATTCCAAAAGCACAATGGAATTTAGGCCTAGCCTACTTGAATTACAAGCAATCCTACTTTTCTATTCGCCTTTACTTATCGCACGTCATGCACGTAGTAGTTTATCTATATAAGCTACTTAAGTAGAAATAAACATTTTAGTCAAAATTATGCCGCAAAACCGAATTTCAGAAAAACTGATCGGGTTCCATCCTATCAAGCAGCCTCCAGACAGCCACTTTGCAAACAGAGGGAAAATAAATTTTGTGCCGCCAGTTCCAGTTACCAGCATCAGAAAAGCTATTTTGTAGATTTTTTTGCAATTTTTACAATCTACTGAGTAATTCTAAAATATCAAAATATTTCGTCGCATCGCTTAACTTTTTGCATAGAAAATCCATGCATCTGTGAACATTTTTCGTCTACAGTTGTCACGTGATCATGCTCATTGTACAGCTTGTGGTTTTCTATTAACTTCTGTCAGGGAGGTTCAAAACAGACATAAGCAATCACACAAACAAAATGAAATATGTGTGACACTAGAAACTTGCATAACGACTAACTCGGTAACCGGGGCTTGACAGATGCAGAATCATCGCCGGATTTAAGTTATCCAAAGATTTCCTTAGTCCGGGGGCATAAAAACTTTCATACTGGTCACAGTTTCATTCACACCCTAGCAAAGAAAACCCAACAGTGAAAATGGATTTTCAAAATCACTTGATCCAAAATCCAATTGGACATCAGATATGTTGATCTCTTCCTTGTACTTGCATCACTGTCGATGTATCCATCTTCAAATAAGCTGATTTAACCATCAGGCTGGGCATGAGTGACATATTTGACCATAATCTACTCACTCTCATAACCGACCTGTGTAAAAGGTCTTTATCGTGTACTTCCTTGTACTTGCATCACTGTCGATGTATACATCTTCAAATAAGCTGATTAAACCATCAGGCTGGGCATGAGTGACATATTTGACCGTCCATAATCTACTCACTCTCATAACCGACCTGTGTAAAAGGTCTTTATCGTGTACTCTCCATAGGTCATAGGTCCAACGGGACTCCGGTTCTTTGGATGGAGTTCTTTCTAGTGGGTTTTTTCTTCTATCATCCAGACACACAGTTTGGTTTCATCTTGACGGTGACACAACGCTTATGTCCTGCCAAACTATCAGTTTAACCAACGATATAAAGAATTTCTTTATATCGTTGGTTTAACTTTTGTTTTATATCATTGTGATTAAAGTATGTTTTTTGTAATTTAGATTCAGTGGGTGGGCGTGCTGACGCTGGTAACTTTGTTACGTTCTCGTATTTTTCCGTAAAGCACGTTTTTGCCCTCGAAGCCTTTCCACATTTATCTGTAGAGTTTGTGGAAATTATTATCGTAACTGCTAATATAATTGCGACCACCTGCGTCAGCACAATTTTTCGTCCCCGCCATTGATGGCGAAGAATAAAGTGAATGAATGAATGAATGAATCATACGCTGTCCCCAAATGCCACAGTCGTGTGCATTAGCAGTGGACATATGACTTTCAGGTTTTCACATTGTGATTTGAAACGAATAAATTACCACTGTCATAACTTTCAAGTTTTTGCGACACACCAGTCAAATTACTCTTTAAATTTTATCTTTCTTTGTTAGATATTCTTATAGAAAAGTCGTCTTTGATTTAACTATGGTTTATTTTAGCGCTTGTCTTTTGCGTTAAGATTTCTATAGTTCCTAAATCAACAAGAGGCACCACAACTTGAAAACATTTTTGTCGGTTGAGCCGCGAAACTTAAATTTTTTTTGTAAGAAAACATTTCACTCAGCATTCAGAAGTTAAGTAAGAAGGAGATATAGTCAGCCATACTATTAGCTTGTATGATTTCGAACAGTCTCTCTTAAGGTCTGTGTAAAATACACTAGCCTATTGCTCTTCTTTTGGCATTCGACTTCGGAGTTTTGACTGAGTATAATCACTGCGGAGTATTGGATTAGTGAGTATACGGTATATAAGCTACAAACCTACACTTACCATTTTAAAATTTTGATGCAGCTGTACGAGCTACTAGTATTGTAGCACCGTAGCAACAGCTTGCACCTAACTTAATGAGTGATAAATAAAAGCTTTTATGGTTAGCAGTGAAGGTGTGCATGTCATTGTTACAGGTAGAAGAAAGGCTACTGTCATTATGAATTTTGAAATATCATGATAACATCATAAGATTGCGGTATCCTACGTGATGCGTCTGTTAATACTAAAATTTTGGTTTAAATGCGGAAAATGGCAGCACAGAAAATGGCGGCACTGAAAATAGCGGTAGGTTATCAGTGTTTTTTATCAAAAATTCAAATACTAATATACAACAAACAGTCAGTTTTGGAAATCAATAATGTTCAAAAGAAGGAAACAGCAAGTCTCCTTTACTTTTGCGCTCTCATGTCAGGATCGAATATTGAGTAATTATTACGTCATATTTTATTTTGTGTTGCCTCACAGCTCTTTCCTATTCAGGTCGTCAAGTCAGAGTACAAAAGTACAAGAAACTCGAAACAACTTGATGGTATGATATGAAACAATGAGCTTCAGTAAATCAAAGAGTATAAAAGTCTTTAGTACTCTTTGATCGAACCAAGCATGAAGCATGACACATACATATATATATGTTGGCAGGGCAACTAATTTCGTTAAAAATTATTTTGAGGATGCTATGAATATAAAAAAGTAAAAAACAATGAGTTAGATATTTTTAATTTCTGAAAAGAAACACCGATTATTGTCATT
This sequence comes from Clavelina lepadiformis, assembly GCF_947623445.1. Taxonomy (NCBI): domain Eukaryota; kingdom Metazoa; phylum Chordata; class Ascidiacea; order Aplousobranchia; family Clavelinidae; genus Clavelina; species Clavelina lepadiformis. The sequence continues at coordinate 14,694,680 of NC_135241.1, forward strand.
TTTCAGTAATGTCGTTTTCAAGTTGTACCATCATTTTCTATCATCTCCTCTCGTATATCATAATTGAGTATAATGAATTTTATTACGTTAAAAGTTTATCTCATTACTCCTTCCCATTTAGGCCTTTATGCAAATGCAGTCATGTGGGTGAGTAAGAGAGAGAGAGTTTATTTTCACACAAAGCAAACTAAAAAATATCACAACATAATTGATTGGTGTTGGGCAGCGAAAAGACCTCACGGTCATCTAGGTTTATTTGCCCCAGATTATATTGAAGAAAAAACACCACTGCACCTACAGCAGAATAAAATAAAAATTTAACCCAATCAAAAATCAACAACAATATGATGCAAAAGAAATCAACATCCATGCATCTATCACCTTATTCACAATTTTCCGAACAGCACTTCCCTTGCACAAGTCTACTTTTCAATTTGATTGAGTAAATGCAAATGCAGTCAGGCAAAAATATACCAGTCTCCAATAGGCCAACACTCACAGGCTAAGTAGGCCTATAGCCTGCGATATTTTATGCAATATTAGGATTAGTTTAATGTAAGAACAAAAATACCTGTCTACTTTAATATGTCATTAAAACTCATTTAGTTTTTCCTTATTTGAAAGAGTTGTTTTTAGTGCGGTTACATTAAGGCAAAATTGATGTGATGCCAAGAAATTTCAGTCAGAAAAATCCTCTAGTACTCATGGACAGCAAAGTGAATGGCCCAGTTCATGCATATGGTTCTCCAGTTTTGAAAAGCATGAATCCTTGCACAGCAAAAACGAATCCACATTTCAAGGCAAATGTTAAATGGGTATGAACAATGTTTAGCAATAATTGTAAGGAAAGCTAAAACCCATCATAGGTTAAAGGTAGTATTGTTATTGTACGGTGTTATATTTTGTCGAAAGATTGCTATATCTTAAGCGTTTGAAGCTACAGTATTTCTATAAGTTTTTTGTTAACCTAACTCAAATGTTATAACACAGTAAACTTAACCTTAACAACATGCTGCATGATCTACTTATAATGAAAAAGTCAATTTGTGTACCTTATCATCTTTAACCTTACATGTTTTATCAACATATAGAATTTATATTATTTTCCTTTTCAATTAAAGATTTCTATTATGTCATTAAGGTTTCTCCACAATTCATTGATGTTGATTCATCAAGTTTAAAGCGAAGACAGAAATCAAGCAGAATCAATGTTAAAGTTGCCAATGATTCAAAGCAGGATGACAACAAAGAAATGAAACCCAAACCAAAAGCTTCAACTAAATGTCACGTTTATCCCAAGCTAGAGTTTGTCAAGAAGACTGACACAAAATATTCAAGCATGAACAGTGAGGATAACAAGGAAAATATTAGACCTGAATCAGAGTTCCCTTATTCAGAAACTCCTTCCAGTCGTTCCAAAATTGTTACTGATCCAATGAAAAAACACCGGTTGAAAAGAAGTGTTAACAGATTATGATATGTTTTAATGTCAGAAGTTACACAATAGTATTTTCTACTTGTAGTACTTTTGCTGGTATCATACAAATTTACAGAAAATGAAGGTGGTTGGTTTAGTATTTTATATCTATCAGCACATTCTAATGTAGCAATATCTGCAAGAAATACAGTTTTTGGGGTTCTACCGATACAGTAACATGAGTTGTGATTGGTAGAACCTTTATGGGTGTTTTGCCTTTTTGTTTGTTGCAAGCAGTTACGTGCAGTATCGTATGAAATCTATTTATGTCCGAGTTAATTTTTTCTTTTTTGAATCATTTCTTTTGTGTTTTTGTTGACTAAACATTTAAGTGTGTTTTAATTTGCTCACAACTCAATACAACAAAATTTATTTTGTTATTTTATCAGATACATAATTCTCTACTATGCAAGGTACCACTGATTAGAGATTTATTTAGGATGAGCAAATATAAGGGATAACATTTTAATTTATATCGGGTGGCATAATTTTACATATTTTTTGTAGGAAGAATTAAAAGGAGATAAAATTATTTTTTAATGGTAATATTATTTTAATAACTTCATGTGAAAAAGCATTCATTTAGAAAATTAAGGAAGCCTTTAATCGATTTCACTAGTGATGCACGTTGTTTTTAATATTTAACGTTCGTCCGAACATGTTGCATGTAAACTATGGCAAGCCATACAAGACCAATATGAGAACCGTTATGTATTGCGTAGGGATGTGCTGCGAGGAAGATTATTCGGGTTCGTGCGAACCCGAATATCATGAAGGTTGACACGAACGAATCCCGAATCTATTCGTATTAGAACCAAACAATAAAATTTCCTCCAAAAGTTGTCAAGTCTTGCTTCTAAAATGACGTAATCGATAAACAAATCGCTTTCTTTCGAAAAATAGTGTTTAAAAAACGATTGAAAAAGCAAAATCGTTAGGAAAACGACCTTCATTGTAAGTACTGCTGACTCTACTTCAGCTTTTTCGGGAAACTAGATCATCATTTTTAACAAAAGTCAGTAAATTTATAAGTAATATTGTATTCGGGTTCGCCATGGTTGGTATTCGTGTTCGCCCGAATCTTACATGAAGGCGTTATTCGGCGAATCTATTCGGGTTTGGGTTCGTATCGGGCTATCCCTAGTATTGCGGAGGGCAAGTGGGACAAAAACGTTTAATCACGGGCGATCATGCGTAGTAGTGGCTTAGGAAGATTGGCCAAAGTGAACGCAAACATTTAGTATAGAGATAAAAAAGTTCGGTGTGCAAATGCAATTTTATACAATTAACCACGGCATTATGCTTGCAAAATTACATCACCGCAATCATAGGAGGTTTATCAATGATAACATATACTTGAAGGCATTTAACACTAGAAGGACGGCAATTTTCGTATACCTAGAAGGACGGAGTGCGTCAATTGACGCAAAAGGTCAAAACGGCGCAAATCTAACGTTTTTTGTTGAGAAAACTGTGCAGTTGCTCCGAAAAAACTACTTCTATCGCATGTCCGCTATGTCCATTTTAATTAACAAAAGCAATCGCATTGAAAATACAAGCCGTCGTGCTTAAACACTTCTGTTTCACGTAACTCCTTTTTCTTCTTGCACTCTTTCGGGACTTCTCTCCTGTTCTGGTGCATTGTCCCTACGAGGCTGCACTTCTTTTCCGCAAGTCGCAACGCCAGGTCAAGTGAGGTGAAAAAATTATCGCAAGTGACGTTGTAACCTCCTTGAAAAAGCGGAGCCATGAGTTTCAGTACAACGTCGGTGGGCACACTCCCTTGGGGGCTCCTTGCGTCATCTTTTCCAACGTAAGGAACACCGTTGAATAAATATTTGTTTTCGACGTCAACTGTCAGCCAGAACTTTAGACCAAACTTGTCTGATTTATTGGCCATATATTGGATGAACTTGCAGCGTGCCTTACACGGCAATAGTTGCTCATCCACAGTTATCTTCCACTGTGGAATGAGTGCTTTTTGGCATATTGATATAAAACTGTTCCAAAGTTGTGAAGCGAGTGCAAATTTATCATGCAATAGATTCCTACGCCTTTCCGTCTTCAGATCGAAGCGAAGGAATCGTATGAGCTCCAGACACCTGTCTCTTGCCATGGTTTGGGAAAACATCGGACATCCCCACGAATTCCCCCACAAACTCTTCACAGGGAAATTGCGCCCTCCTGTCACGCCACGAGCAACCACCAAGCCGACGAATTTATCTAATTCATCTAATTTATCTAACTAAAAAACTCTTACTACACTTACGCTTCGATAAACTTCAAAAATTCCGATATTAGGCTGCGCTTGTGACGAAACTACTCTGTTTTGCGGAAAAGTCGACTTGCATAGTTTGTCAACACGTTTGTTACACCCCTGTGCTGGCAGCTGTGACCTAATTCGATAAACCTGTAATTATCAGCAGAAACAAAACATTGCTCTCTATTGCGAGAACTGGTTTTTGTAGTGTGAAGTAACAATGCGTCAATTGACGCGCCCCGTCCTTCTAGGTAGTGACCACGTTAATTATCTCTACCGGTAAAGTAAAAACTTCATATTCATGGGTTAGTTACCTAACACTAATGTAGGAAAAGTCAGGAAATATCACGGTTGTGCGATGCCCCACTTAAAAGTTACAGATGCACTTAGGTTGGAAATGCGTCAATTGACGCGCCCCGTCCTTCTAGTGTTAAATGTTTGACAGCTTGGGTTAATTTATTTAAAATTGGATATATTAGCTCCAAGTAATGGCTTCCTTGTCTACTAATAATATTTAATTGATATCGGCTATATAAAAGCCATATCATTCTCTACCATGACCTAAATACAAAAATTTCCGACACCCCAGAATACAAACTGATTAATATGTAACCATACACCAACTTTCCTTGGTCTAAATACTAGCACTGTCAGAAGTTCAATATGTTGCGTACTTTGTTGACAGACTCTAATCCACATTGTATAGGTAACTGCTAAAATGTTTTTAAAATGGGAGAACTTAACAAATAACACAAACCTTTATTGACAGTCTAAACAGGCAGCAGTAAAACTTGAAAGAGTATCGTGGAAAACAAGGCTATTTAGAAAACAATGTTTTGTGTTATCTAGTAACAAGGTAAAGCAGTAGGACTGGATGAAATAAGTTTTTGCATTGAAAAACACATTTTCTAAATTCGGCAAAGTTCCAAACAATTTTTTATCACTTGTATACTGGTTAAAAAACGTAACAAAACTAATTACAGATGGGATAACAAATTTAGTTACAACTTTGAAATCGAAATCTTTGAAAGACAAAAGCCTGTGAAGTACAAGAGATTCACACTTCTTTGTCTAGTGCATGCATACATGCAGATGATTGATGGCCCATTCCTTTTCAAACATGAGGCAGCTTTTATTGTTGCTTGCATTCTTTTGGTGTTTCTTTTGACATAGGATCTTTCTGTTGATACAACAACACACCTCTTAAAGCGAGATAAAATGACCGAACTCCATTCTCAAGTAGTTAAATACATAAATTAAATCCTTAGCAGTAAGTTTAGTATGGTGATTTTTTTGAAAAAGATTGATATATTTATGAAACCATGCATATAAAATGGCAGGTGGCAATAAAAACAAAATGTCACAGAAAGATCAGTTCATCAAATACATCCTCAAACATGGGAAAAAGGATTTCAGTTCTGTACCTCAGGATCATAATCTGAATCATTAGCACCTTCCGAATCATCAGAGTCACCGACATTATTAAACTAAAAAGAAAATTCACACTGTAAATGAAGGTCACATGTTTACAAAACTACTTTGCTGACTCAACATTAAATAAAAAGCCTATTAGAGAGCCATGAAAATGTATGGCATTTATTTACAATTTTTGTACAAAATTGTAGTAACATAACTTCAGACAAGAAACATTAGTTAACAGTGATGAAAAAAAAACACTTTTATTTAGCCTAGTGGCTCTCAATGGTAACCAAGTGGTTCACCGAAGGCAATCGTAGGGGCAGAAATTCCCAGGGAGAGAATGGGAAATAACTGAAAGAAGTAGAGGATTTTAAATTTATAACTTCAAAGCCCATATTATGAGTAATGAAATGTTATTCACCAGTCAAAGCGCATACCCAAAGCTGAGATTACATTGTAAAACTGGATTAACGTTTATGTTAATCCTTCTGTAAAAAAATTTTTCATTGAGGTTTAGGGTGCACTTTCATTCGATCAAAGTTTTGCGCCCAAGTAAATTAGAAATTTAATTATAACATCAAGATGTTGTTACCAATAGGTGCTATTGTATTTTTTTTCCATAAAATTAAAAAACATAGTAAGGGAGGAACATGAAAAAACGTTGAGAACCACTGAGATTAATCAATTGGTAAAATTCTTTCTAACCCCAGCTTCTTCATCTTCATCATCTTCCTCATCCTCCTCATCAAAGTCATCATCTCCTGCTTCACCTGTAAAGTAGAGAACTGCCCGTGGGACAATTCTTTCACGAATCATGTGACCGATCTCAAAATCACTAGTGAGTAGTGCCTCTGTGTCAGGATCCTAAAAATGAACAGTTAAAGTTAAACAAAACGAGGGTGTAGTAATATAATAATTAAGTGAATACACTTTGAATACATGAAGTTGGAAAAATGCTCATATATTGAAACATTTCCATTCATACACGCTCTTTCTTAGTGTAATCAACTGTCATCAACTAATAAAGCAGCCCTTTATTCAAGCAGGTTTTGAGGGCACCAAAGATGCTCTATTGAACAAGCATTGTGCAACATTTTACCTATCTATTGATACAGTTTTATGTAAAGCATTTTATCATGCGTTTACAGATTTCAATGTTAGGGTGAGAACAATTAATAAATCATAACGATAAATGACAACAAATCAAATTCAAAACAATCGAGCCAAACGCCAAGTTAAACTTCCATAAGTTTCAAGCCAGGTGAGCAATCATAATTTTTAGACAATGTTAAAATTGAAATACTAATGATAGGGCTAAGAGGACAACATTGTTAGTAGGGATAACACTAATGTGGTGTAACTTCATTAATCAGCATTCATATCCCATCTATTGACCACAGTATGATTGTTAAATAATGTGGTTATTAAAGCAACTTACCAGTTCAGAATCATCCTCTGGAACTGAAATAACAAAATTAAGCAATGAATTAAGATATAAAAGTACTAGTAATAATATTCAATGCTACTATTTTAAGAAAAAAAGATCTATTGAGACAACAACTTAATATCTGAGACATAGGCTACAGTAAATTTCACAAGCACAAAATACCATAACAAATTGTGAAAGTTATTATGATATACCTATAACAACAGGGTAACAAATCAATACTCAAATAAACTTTTACATAAATGGCACCTAGTCCTATAAGTCTACTAATTACCTTCTGGTGGGTTGAAAAAGTTGAAAAAGGAATCATTAGCAACTTGTTTTGTGACTGTTCTAACAGTTCCTCTCCCTTTATGTTTTTGCTTTTTCTTGATTGTTTTCACAGTAACATTTTTTCCTTTAACCCAGTCAATTTTGCACCTGATCAATAAAACCAAGTAAAATATAACTTTATAAGATGAAGCTTGACATATAGAACAATAGTGTTTCATTATTCAATTCACACTTCATTTTGCATTGCTTTGCGAATGTATGAGCTCTACAAACATGATAAATTTTGTCTCACCCCGTGCAATTAATGATTTCGGGTCCTTCAAAAGTGAAAGGTTCTTTATCATCAGGTTGCGATTGCAGTTTATAATACTTAGTTAAAATCTTGTTGGTAAAATATGGGTTAGAATCAAACACAAACTCCAAAGTAAAACCCTGCAATAAGGACAATATAAACGATGAATTTCCAATCATACAATGTGTTGTGACATAATTGAAACATTTTTCCTAATAATGCTACAGTAAACTTCCATACATTTTTAAGTGAATCGGTGATACATGATATTTATTTTGTAATTTCTTACAAATCTGTGTACTGAGGAAGTTTTCAGTGTAAATAATTACCATTGGCTCATCTGGTGGGGAGAAAATAACTCTAATGTCTTGTAAATGTTGAAGAAGCGGTTCATCATGTTCTTGGACCATTTCTTGAAATAATGGAACATTTTTGAAGACGGTTAACCAGAACTCTGGTATTCCCTTTATATCTTCTCCTTCAAGCAACAGATCAATTTTAAAAATTACAAAAAATTATTAAGTTGACGATTTTCTAAAATTCTATCTAATATATACAGTGCAAAAAGGTATGTTGGCAAACTTGGACACAAACATAAAACATGATATAAATGTTGAGGGCAAAAGTAAACATGGTAAATTCCAAGGATTCAGAACCTATTCATCGCAACACAAATCTGATAACTTTACACACATGGGCATTATGAAATAAAAAAAGTTTAGAAGAAGTGTTTTTTAATAAAAACGATTTAGAAGCAAGTTTTGTGCACTATGTGTATAGCGCAGAGAATAAAGCTGTAGTTTTCAACAAGGATACCATTTGCAATGAGCAATATGCTGGAAAGTAAGTCAGTATTTCTTCATTTGATGTTACATACATAATTTCTAATTCAAGCTGAACATATTTTGCTTTTCTAAACAAATTTTTTCAAGGTCAGTATTGGATTTCAAATATTGCAAATCTGGTCTACACTCTACTATACATGACTTTGCAGGCATGATTGACAAGCTAAAGCCCAGTGTGACGCTAATGCTAATCTATAGATTGCTAAAGTAATTCTGTATAGTCATAGTATAGAAATGATTACTACTCTACGTCCGTCAAGAACAGACAATTGTGTCAGAAAAATCCTAACATTTAAGATTATTTACATATTAAAAGCAATCACACAATTATCTTCCACCTTAACGAACTTTAAAAAACTGTGGGATTTACTACATGAGCTAAAAAAATAAGGTCGCCGCGGCTATGTAAACGTTGAAAATCACCGGTACAAGTAAATGAAATGGCAAAGGACAAATTTTAATGTTGAATGTTGTTTCATGATATATATAATTTGCATTGTTACGACTTCTCAACTACATGGGGAAAGTGGATACCAAGAAAAAATTAAAAGCAAAATCAGATTATAGCCGAATTCTGGCCTTGGACAAGTTTTTCAAAGTATATATTAAATACTTTGTAATAAATTTTAAAGCATCACATTTCCTAAACAACACAAGCTTTGGAGCAAAAATTTTTAATGTAAGGCTCAATCATGTAACACAACATTTAAGCAGAGATTACACAAATTTGAAAAAGGTTGATCTAGACTAGAGCCCCTGGGACACTTGACATGAAATGACCTAGTTAGCAAAATCTATTTGCATTTGGCTTAAAAATACACAGTAAACCATAAAACCAATTACCTTCTGCATCTTCTAACTTTGACTTTTCTACTGCTTGCTGAAAATATAAGTAACATATTTATGTTAATTAATGCATGTAAAACATAATGCAATGCATAGTTACTACGGCACAAATTAAGAAAGCGTCACCTAAAACAAACCATTGCAAAATATTTAAATAGTTAATAATTTAATGGCAATAACGTACAGTGAGTGCATTAACCTCTTTCTTAATGGCCGGCTTGTCCTCCTCCTCTTCTTCATCATCATCTTCCGGATCACTTTCCCATTCACATTCCTCATCATTCGGCTCATATACTCCACTTATTATAGACTGCCTCTATTAACAATGAACAAATCAGAACAATTTTAGTCTTAATCAGTTAATTTAGGACCGATTTGTGCACAATACTAACTTTTTCGAACAATGGCTGATACAGATCACCATATTTTCTTTCCAGTTCATGCACTTCTTCGTAGAACTTAGCTTCTATTTTCATTGACTTTACTTGAATGTTTTTCAACGCATTCACTCTCCTCTTAATGGGTTTGGGAAGGCTGAAGAAAACAAAGGTAATACTGTGGTTTAGCTCATATTCAACAAAAAATGTAATAGCAACCTGTTTCCATTACATATAACGTAAACATAACTTACTAAAACTGAATTGTTTTAATCAAGGTTTCTTGTCCAACTAATTTAATATAGTTTACGTATATACATGCTTTTTTTAGAAATAACTTAAAATCCTGTAGAATTTTTTACCTATCTATATAACCAGAAGGTGTGCCAACAATACTGTCTAAGCGATGCTGTAATGCTGCCAAAACTTGAGGATTTTGCATCATTTCAGATGTTATTTGACTTGCTGTTAAAATTAAGTGACTATTAATAATTACTATTAAAACAAATTTAGGTAAAAAATACTATCCTAAACTACTGTTTTAATTGAACAATGCAATACTACAGTAATTACTAATCACTAGTTTTAGTAGCAGAAAAGTGGTAGAAAATCTACTCTTTCACCAAGTGGACGTAAAGTTTTAAACCTAAGTTGAGGAAGATTTTTATCATCTAGCACAGGGGTGGCCAACAGTCAGAGATTAAGAGCCTCACTTCTTACTGTGTTAACCGCAAAGAGCCACATCATAAACTTTATGATTTATGACGCTGCTTCTTATTACGTCATAATACTGCGTCAGATATTGTTTCAGTTTCATCATCTTTATTCTGGGTCGAAATCTGATGTAATCAGTCATTATTTAGCAAATATCAATTCAACATTAGCCCTTAGAGATTACTTTTCTGTATCATTTATCTGCCTAAAATGGGTAAAATGCGCTCTCTTTCTGAGGTTCAATATTAACGAAAGAGCTGCATAATACAGGGCAAAGAGCCGCGGGTTGGCCAGCCCTGATCTAGCACATTGTTTCCCAAAGTGGGTTCCACGGAACCCTAGGAATCCATAACATAACTTTTGGGGTTCCATAATAGACGGTTAAAAATCGCAATATAGTACAGCAATGCCGAGTAATAGCCTACCCAAATTATTAAAGAGCACTAATATCTCTCAGCGGCGGGAAGATTTTGCCGTGGGCAACAGTCAACTGTTTATGTTTAATTGATGTTTCTGGCGTATTGGGGGTTCCTTGTTAACTTAAATAACCCTGCAGGGTTTCACGGACAAACAAGTTTATGAAACACTTATCTAGCATGTCTTCGTAGCGTTTAAGAATTTCAGCAAGTATTGCTTCTATCATGCTTGTTTTTTTTGCTCACACTCTTTTTAGTAACTAAAAAGATTTTTAGTCTGGCGCATTTTTGAAAACCAATCGCTTGAACATACAAATTCTTGTGTTGCAAACTTGTATTTAAATGTGTGTCCGCTCAAAATTTGAAAAGAGTGTCGCTCTCAAGATCGCTTAAAAATAAAATAATTGCACTTAAACCCAACTCTGCCAGTAGTATCTTGACTTTCATAACGGTCAAAATTCAACCTATAAGCGTATATTGCAAGTGGTATTCGTATTTGTATTCCTTCAGTTGGTGTCGATGATTGCAATTTTCCTATATGCGGGAGGCGGTACAATTATTTAGCTGTCTGTTTCTTGTCCTTTTTTCCAAAGCAATGTTTCTCTAAGGTGAAAAAAGCACTTTCTTCTGGGGACTGTGGTTAAGATTAAGTGTATTGTATATGCGGAACAACTCATTGCATCGCATGTAATGCAAGAATAACCTGATGACCACTCAACTTACAGTTTACACAATCATGAACAGAAATACACGATCATGCAATTCAAGGCTGAAAATAAAACAGAAATGCTTATTTAAGGAATATAAACCTGATCCTATCATTCGGTTTAAATTGGCAATTTGGATTTGGATATTCTTAAACACCCATCTCTAAAGGTCAGCTTCTAATACAGTAATTGCAGTCCAATATCGCCCAAAGAGCTAAACAATACCTAAAAATTTTTATTGTAAAACTTGAAGTGAATCATGCATAACCGTGCAAAAGCGATTAAATGCGAGGTCAAAACAATTTTTTCTTCTTGCTGATTGCTGCAAAAGTCACCATTAAGGTTAAAAGCTTTCAATTTTACATTAATTTAAATTAGTTGTCAGTGAACATACTGGTGAAAGGATTTGTACTATTATGAAGTGGTTAATCAGTTATTATCATAAATAAGTGGCAATAAATGCAAATTCATCGCTTAATTATGACGAAGATTTGTTTTTACATTGTGACCTCATAATTACCGCTTACCTTGTTATAATAAGAGGCCAAATTTGCAATACAATTTTGGCAATAACTGCTCAACAAATACATATTATTAAAAACCCTTTCACCAATATGTTTATTGACAACTACTCTTTGATTTAAGGCCAACTTGTCTTTGAACTTGACCCTGACTTTCAACATTTGTGCTAAGTAGTAATCATTGCGTTTACTGAAACCAAGTAATCGAGTATAACAATCATCTAAAAGAGAGGTAGATTTTTTGGGAGTAACCACATTTCTACTTGAGTAACTTATGTGGTTGGTTACTTTGTTCACCACTTACCCTGATGAATGCATTAGAAGTAACAAAGTAGCGGAAAAGTTAGACGGGACCTCACACTCACTTACCTGAAGGCATAGTATTGGAAACCTCTTCAATTGACTCAACCTTTTCTTCATGTTCCTCTTTAGTCGCGGAGGCCTGGTTGTCAGCATCTCCAGAACAAGACATTATAGACAATTTATTTGTATTCTGCAAGGTACAAAGTATAATCATGTAAATGTCACATGCGTAGTTACATTGCAGGTCATTGTTTGGTCTTCACAGGCGACCCACAGTTCAATCACGATTGATCTTCACAAACTGTAGCCTTCATAAAATATTAGGAATAAAGATTTACTTACAAAACTATGACACTTGTTGTTATTAACTAGTGAGGGGAAAAGCTAACTACACAAAAAAATACTGCTAGAATTGCGCCAATCTGCGCAGAATCTGCGTTAATATGCCCAAATGTAATACATCGCATTGTGTTGCATTTGCAACTAATGCATTTTGCCATAGTTGACCTTTTTCGTGCTCTGGCCCCGCTACATAATTCAGACCCAAGCAGAGAAAAGTAGTCAAAAAAACCTACAGAAATGATAGCTCCATGAAAATTTGAAGAAACAAAGAAGATTTAATGCAAAATTGTGCGAAAAAAGGGGCTCTCTTTCGCTGATTTTTTTCGAGAAAAATTACAGTTTTTTCTGGACGTATGGAAAATTTGTTTTAGGCTTGAAAATCAGGTTTTTCCAAGGTGGGTAACTTTAACGCAAACGAACTTAAAAATTATATATTGTATGTAGAAACTTGAAATTTGGTATACAGTTAGAACAATCTGGTTAACTACCTGCAAAACTCTCCCATTAAATTGGACCAAAACTTAATTTTTTAAATAGTGATTTTTTGTTTAAATTCGGCCACTGGGTACTTTCATAAATTGGCTACCCGACCCTACTGACTACTGTAGCTGTGAGGGGAACATAAAATTGTGCTAACGCTGATAAACGTATTAGCATGCTAATATACTGTACCATAACTAAGGCAAGAAAATATGGCAAGGAAAAATGTGGTAAAAACGTGCATCATAATAAATAGCTTAAATTTAAGACAAAAGCCTCAGCACGGCCAACACATCCAATTAACCTAAACCCAGCTATAACCTTGCTTTGAGAGGATAAAAAGAGAATCTATTTCGTCAACCGAATAATGAATAAATATTAAAAATTAACAGTCGCTCTGCGTGGGGCGGCTGAAGACCTTGCATTCATCGATGTGTGCCACCCTGGATACCAAATCATCATCTCTGATCAATAAAAAGGTTAGGCTAGTCTACAACCGTTTAGTGGGGATCAACCCACTCTTTAACAAGAATTCACGAATTTCAACCATACAAAACGCTGTGTAACAAAGTAACCTATGGTGCTGATTATTATTAGGTCTTGCAGCCATGCAGCTTGCCGTCCAGCGGCCACTGTCAGACTGTTGCCTGGCCTATTGCAATACGCGACAATGCAAAGAAACATAATAGGCTATTCACACCGTCGCACGATTTTGTTCTGTTAAGTGGTGACGATTTTACCAAGTTTGTCAACACAATGTTCGAACCATGCTGTCCAAGACCAAGGTTTAGGTTGGTAAGTGGTAACTATAATGAACATGGCTGTCCCGCACAATTTGCATCATGCCTACTGATAATAGAAATCTAATATTGTTGAAATTTTAAAACATAGTTTACAAAACGTAATATGTTAATTTTGTCATTTAGATAATTAGGTTAATGTTAAATGATGTTAACACGATGTCAAAATATGCTAAAGTAACTGATTTGTCAGTTTCAGTCTAAGCGAAGTCGTAACCAAAGTAGCGGGTACTGCAGCCTGCTGTTTTCCAATAGCATGCTGGTATTGCTTGCTGCGAGGCGAATGACAAGCTCCTGTTGGTGACGTAACCACAAGCTGCTGTTCGTGACGTAATCAATAGCAGTGGGGCTTTTCAACATGGTGGACAGCTGATGTGGAATTTTTCCGAGAAAAGTGAACATTAGTGGTTAAAAAATAATATTTAATGATTGATTGTATGGGCAAGTATGGCGTAAGTTATAATAACGCCTTGGTGAAAACAAACTGTAAGCTGTCCAGTTTTCAGCAGCAACCAACAGCAATGTCCTACTCGAGCAAATACAGTCTGCTGTTCATTCCGTCACCAACACTGTAACCCTCAAAGTGTACCCTGGTCGATAGAACCAAGCGCCACACTGGAAATGGATTTGTTTATGATTCTGCAGCGATTTCTGGTTGTGAGATCACGTGTCTGCGTCAATAAACACCGCTTCACCTAACTTACATAAAGGCTACGTGTCCTTCAACCAGCACTAATTGCAGACATACAGTGAGATAAAACTCCAAACTAAAACGTTTATTCGCACTCGTGAAACATAAAACGTTCTCTTCGCTTCACATGGCTTTAATATTTTTATTGTGCGATGTTTATTATTTGTAGCTACAACGATTTTAGTGTTTTGTGTAGTGACTGCATTATAGCGGTAAATCATTCATTTGTTCACAGCTTCTTGTGACAATCGCACGTGCTCCTTTCAATTTATTTTTAGGTTGATTGCTGCCTCAGTTATTACCACGTCTTTCGTTGTGAAGGCGTTTGTCATAGATAAATTTTAATATGTTAACCCCCCTGTGATGGTGGGGAACAACCCCAGCTGCGGAGCTAGATGGCAACGGAGGTCACAGCTCAACCAAGCTCTATTAACGGCGGAAAAGGTGTATTACAACGTTAGATAGCACACATTGGTGACACCCACAAATCCAGCGCTGTCGGTTTCTTAATTTTCATGCTCCGAAGGTGACCTGTGGAACGATCTCTGGTTGTGAGATCACTTGTCGGTGTTAATTAACTCCGCTTCACCTGACTTACATGAAGACTACGTGTCCTTCTCTGCCAGCACTAATTGCAGACATACAATGAGATAAAACTAAAACGTTTATTCGAACTCGTGAAACTTAAGACATTCTGTCGGCACAAGCATTTATATAGCACGCCCAATGATAATTATATTTGATGAATGCGCCTAGAAGTCTGAAAAGTTAAAGGGATAATGCCATGTGACATATGACTGTGTGTCACTAAACGCCACAATCCTAAGATCGAAAACTGGTGCAGACACGACAGATCCAAGAAACACGCTGCCTGTCCAAATTAGAACCAAGCTAGTTTTAGGTAACAAGTGAACACGCAAGGATCACTTATAGCAGGTCGTGTCAGCGGCACTGTATTGTGGTGGTACATCTTTCAGTAAAAACTGAACGGTTTTCCATAAAATAAAAAGTATAAAAATGCAAAAAAGGGACAAGAAAACGTAGGCCTGCAATAAGCACAGCAGGCATTTTATGTAGCAAATGCACAAATAAATATCGCATTCGCTTACCGAACGTTTTTCGGGCTAGGTACGATTAAATTATAACAATGGACGATGTCGTTCAGAGTAACTATATGCACAAATGTAAAATGAGTACGTGTAGAACGAAAAATAACCGTAAAGAAGTTAACAAATACTCAAAAAAGGTAATAATCATCGCAAGAGATATGCAAAAATCTCAGCAAATCTGATAACAGCATATAAATCCACTAAAAGTGTGTCGTAATCCTCAATCAATATTACCACATAATAGCTTAAAACTTTAGACAGTGCTTCCATAAGATAAGATGTACATATAAATGATAAAATGCAATAACCACCAGGACGTTTTTGGTTAACTTATAAGCTTTACAAAACCTAACAAAATACCCGCTTAGTATGACCTCTAGCTTTAAATAAGCGCTCAAAAAAGAATTTTCAAAAGAATACAGTACGATTCGCAACTCGACATGAAACAGGAGCGTAACCAAGCGATGAAAGATACGCGATAACACACTAGTCAACTCTGGCGAAATATAATGACGATTTAAGATATGGCAAACACTAACCTGTCAATTAAAAAGTAACAGCAGGGTGCTACTAGAGAAATCACGGTCTACTGCTCATTACTTTGTAATGAAATGGTTGTTTATTCGACCTTAACCTGTAAGGTTGACCATTTCAATACAATGTTTGTCTGTTGAAATTGTTTATATATTTGTTTATTAAACGTTCTCAAACAGTTAAGACACGCTTAATAAGAAGAAAATAAAAAAATGGTCGTATAAAATTCGGAAAAACACAAAGTACTTCAGAAGTTCGGATTTTACTCAAAATATGAAGACGCAATGTTTAGTTTAAAGTGGAATTAAGATCGTTCGGGTTAGGTTCGTATATGTATTTACATGCTCCGCACTGGAGCGGCTCAAGTCTATTTTTACTATGTATGACCGAAAATTTGGTACAATTACATCTTATAATAATTAACTGCTGTACAACCTGCGCAGTAAATCGGACGTTTAAAGTCTGGAAGTGAAATTTCTGAGTCCTTGCTTCTTTTGATTCGAATGAGGTGTCCGCAGGAGCACGAGAGGTCGCTCGATGTCTCTAGTTTCCAGCTGGAAAAGTTGAACAGGCGGGGGCAGGTTTTGTCCCTATTCGGCGTGCTTCGGTTGTTGGTTTGTCTTCGTTTGAGTCTCCGCTTATGTCCTTTCTTTTGTTGCCTCGGCTCTCATTCTCCTCCCGTTCCGATGGTCGTTTATCAGCGTCGAGCTCCTGGCTCTCCTCTAATGACCGCCCCGTTTTTGCTCGACTCCTCCTCTCACCCCATCCGCTCTTTGCCTTTGCTCCTCGTCGTGGTTCTTCTGTTTCTGCAAGAGCAGAGACCTCTTTGTGGTTTTCACTGGGGGATGTTGCTGATCCCTCCACGTCCGATTCTACAGTCTGAGCAGTCTTCATCGAAGTTTCCTGTTCATCCGCACTGTTGTTGCCTGCTTGTAGTCTCTTGGGGCATTCTTTAAACTTGTGGCCCTGTTCGGTGCAATACGAGTGAACTGAACAGACAGTTGTAAATAATCGTATTCTAATTGCACAGCTTTAAGAGACAAAAAACTAAACTAGGCTGAAACACAACAAGTAAAATTAAACAAACCATAAAAGGAAACTGGTAATCTTAAAATGATAAATCGCAATCACGCAACTGAAAAGAACTGAAGAGAACTGAGGGCTGAACTGAGAACATCATGGACGTGATTACGAGATATGCGGCGGAGCTACACGGGGCGTTGATTAATGATTGCGCGGGGCGTTGCATTAATCATTACATTCTCCCGGCCCAACAACGAAGCATAGCGTAAATAAACATAACCGCAAATTAAATAAATCAAACCGCGTCAACAATATCAACAATTGTGCATGAGTACAACACATCACCAATAGCGTATGACAAATCTATGGTTCGGCAACATATCTGATTGGAGGCACTCTCTTATTGCTGCGGGCCGACCGACGAATCTCCGCTTCTGCCGGTTCGATTACCATTTGCTCAGCTGAAGTTAAGGGCACTTCAGCGGATTGTTCAGGTTTGTTGAAAATGTTCTGAGCATCTTGGATTTGCGGTGTAGCAGTGACAGGTTGTTCACTTTCAATCCCGTGCGGCCGACAAGGGGCTAGATCCTTCAACGAGACCGTTGATTCCCTTCCATCCTGATATCGGACACGTGCGTACGTTGGATTTGTGTTGACCAAATCAACTTCATCGACTAAAGGCTCATGTTTGCTTGAGCGAACGAATCGACGAAGAAATACTTTGCCTGGACCCACCAGCCACGATGGCAGAGTCGTGCCGTTTTCCGATCGTCGGCTAAAGGCGAAAAATCTTTCGTGCGGTGTAGCATTAGTTGAGGTGCATAGGAGCGAACGGATCGAGTGTAATGCACCGGGAAGCACTTGTTCCCATTCAGAAACATTCATCCCCCTTGACTTCAGGGCGAGTGTTACGGCTTTCCATATGATACCGTTGTACCGTTCAACTTGAGCATTTCCAGTAGGATGGTATGGAGTACAGCTGCTCGTTGCTATACCGAGGCCATGCAGATAGGATTGTAGTTCCTTTGACAAGAATGATGAACCTCGATCTGAATGAATATAGTTAGGTAAACCTACAAGTACGAATAAAAGTTTCAAACTTTCGACGACAGTTGATGAGTGCATGTTCGGACATGGTATTGCAAATGGAAACCTCGAGTACTCGTCAATAATTGTGAGTATGTACTTGTTTTTACCTTTAGATGGTAGAGGTCCTTTGAAATCGATACCAACACGTTCCATAGGCTTTGTTGCTTTGATGAGGTTCATTTGAGGCATTTTATAAAACTGGGGTTTACATTCTTGACAGACACGGCAGTTCAAACACACTTTGCGAACTTCTTCAGTGGAAAAAGGCAGGTTCTTTGTTCGAACGAAGTGCAGTAATCTTGTTACACCTGGGTGACACAGCATGTCATGAATGTCATTGATTTGACAATTTTGATTCACCGATGCACTGTACGCTCTGGTGAAGGAATCAGCGCCGACGTTTAGCTTACCTGGTCGGTAGTGGATGGTATAACTTAAGGACGCAAGTTCCATTCTCCAGGTTTGAATTTTGTTGTTTTTAATTTTTGTTCGGCGGCGATTGTCCAGCATGAACGCCACTGATCGTTGATCTGTTATGAGCTCGAAATGTCGACTAAGGAGGAGATCTCTCCATTTTCTGGTGGCTTCGATAATTGCAGTCGCCTCTTTCTCTACTGCAGGATACGATAATTCCGCCCCATGGAGCATTCGAGAGAGGAAAGCAACGGGGCGACCACCTTGGTTCAAGGTGGCAGAGACGGCGACATCAGATGCATCACATTCTACTACAAACGGCAATGTTTCATCAATTGACTGAAGGGATGCATTCATTAACTCGCCTTTAAGATTGCTGAATGCTTGACAAGCCTCGTCGTTTAAGGGAAAGGAGTCAGTTGTTGCTAGTGGTTTCACCTTGTCGGAAAATTTTGGAATCCACTTTGCGTAATATGCCAGCATTCCCAAGACTCGTTGTAATCCTTTTTTGTTTTGAGGAAGAGGAAACTCTTGAAGGGGTTTTAACCGTTCTGGGTCTGGCTGAATAAGTTTATGCTGGACTCTGTACCCTAGAACGTTGATGTGAGGAGCAGACTTGACGGTTTTGGTTTCATTAAACGATAAGTTTCGACGCTTGAAGGCCTTTAGAAACTTTTTTACGTTGAGATCGTGTTCATCTTGATTTCGGCCACAAACTGTTACGTCATCTTGATAAGCATAAACGTCTTTTAAGTTTTCCTCTTCAATGATGCGGTTGATGGCACGTTGAAAATTAATGCCATCGTTCGTGACTCCGAATGGGATACGTTTGTACTGCCACAATTTACCGTTTGCTTCAAATGCAGTGTATTTACGGTCCGAAGAGAGAATAGGAATTTGATGGTAAGCAGATTTCAAGTCATATCGAGAGTAAGTGCTATACTCTGCAAGTTGATTTACCATCGCATCTATTCTGGGAAAAGGATATGCGTCTAATTCTGTATACAAATTGATCGTCTGCGAGTAATCAATGCACATACGTGTTTTCTCTCCATTTCGTACAACAACAATTTGGGCACGCCAGGGTGAACGGCTGGTTTCGATAATGTCATCTTCGAGCAATTTCTTGATTTCGCTGGCAATGAAGTTTCTGTCTGCTTCGTTGTATTGCCGAGATTTCACAGCGATTAATTGGCTTACAATTCTGAGGTAAGTTTGGAAATAGCGTTTCGGTTGGCACTAATGCAGCAGGGAGTGCACAAGAAGAAGATTTAGATATAACAAAATCTTCAAGATAGCCGTCATACTCAATTACGAGCCGTTTATGTTGCTTTTGGAAAGTTTGGCCAAGTATAATATCCGCACAGAGATGATCCATGACACCAAAGGTTACAGCAGTGTACATTTGATTGTTAATTGCAACATCAGCAACGCAGAAGCCGCTTATCGTACAGGATAACTTCGATTGCGCCATTGATACTGTTTGCTGCGTTGGCGAAACGTCAAGGCATAGCGACTGTATAGTTTTGTTACTTATGTAGTTGTCAGAGCTCCCAGAGTCCACCAGTGCACATAATTTTCTTCCGTTTATGCAAACTGATAACGTTGCAGCGGATAAGCTGTAAGGACACAATGCACATAACCGTAGATCTGGCGTTAAAGTTGCAGAAACTTGATGGCCTGTTTTAGATTTACAAACTTTCATAAAGTGTCCAAGCTTTACCACACTTGTTGCATGATGAATTCCGGGCGGGACAATATTTTCTCTCGTGGTAGTTGCAACCGCAGAAGTAGCACTTCTTCCGATTCGACGTTGCAACAAAATTTTGAGAGTGCAACATGTTAGTGGCTGAAGTTTCTGAATGTTCTTTGGGGATCGTCACCAGGGGTTCGCACGTTTCCGCAGCAGCAATCGTTGTAGGTAGATTATAAGCCAACGAGTTCCGATGAGCCGTATCCAGGGCATTTGCTTGGTCGAATGCTGTCTTGAGGTCAAGAGTACTGTTTTCCAGTAAACGTTGTCGTATAATGGGTGATAAAATTCCATTTATGAAGGCGTCTCTACATTGTTCTTTTCGATATTGTTCGCCAGAAATGTCCTTACACTGACAGTTTTTGCTTAAGATTTGTAGAGCTTGCATGAACTCTTGTAAAGATTCGCCGTTTTGTTGTTTGCGGGTCGCCAATAAGTGGCGGGCGAAAATCTCGTTTGGTTTTTTGACAAACAAGTCTTGAAGAATTTCGACAGCTGCTTCATACGTAGTGCAGTCTTCTATGAACTCAAAAATTTCTGCAGAAACGAAATTGGTCAATAAACGTAGTTTGTTAAATGCCGTGCTGTTCACTTGCGCTTCGTGTTCCATGGTATAGTTCTCAAATGTCTTTTTCCAATGTTTCCAAGATTTTGCAGCAGTGTCCGAGTTCACATCGATTTCTAGTCGAGAAGGCTTGAAAGCATTTATTGTAGACGACATTGATCTTTGTCTCTTAAATTGAACTGAACAGACAGTTGTAAATAATCGTATTCTAATTGCACAGCTTTAAGAGACAAAAAACTAAACTAGGCTGAAACACAACAAGTAAAATTAAACAAACCATAAAAGGAAACTAGTAATCTTAAAATGGTGAATCGCAATCACGCAACTGAAAAGAACTGAAGAGAACTGAGGGGCTGAACTGAGAACATCATGGACGTGATTACGAGATATGCGGCGGAGCTACACGGGGCGTTGATTAATGATTGCGCGGGGCGTTGCATTAATCATTACAACGAGCATGTTGAATTTTGTCCGTTGTAACTTACCGCACATCTCAGTTTGCCCAGGTATAGGTACGATGGGAGTTGGTGCCGTTCCATCGTCTTCTTGTTGACTTTATAAATCCTTCTGCCGTCTTTGATGCCGTATTTGTCGACACCCAGTTGAGCTGGGCTTTGGATTTCGAATTCTTCGAGGATTTCATCGAGGTGTCTCTGTGGGTAGTCGATCGGTACCCATCTGATCGTGAGGTCTATTCTCTCGTCTCCGTGAGCGATGGCAGACTTTACTTCCGGCCTCTTTCGTAGTACATCTGCACGTCTTATTGCATTGTTTTTCCTGTCTACAGTAATATTTACCGTGTTTCCAGGTTTCTGTATGATGCCTTCGATATACTCGATCGGTATCTTGCATTCTTTTAGCAACCTGTAGATATCTTCCCTCTTGTTGTCATTGGCCAATTGGATGGTTACTTCTTGATGGTTGCTGTATTCTTCAGCCACGTCGTTATTCCACTGTCTTTTTACTCTCTCTGCATACGTGAGAGTTTCGGCCATTCTTCTCACCTTCACCTTCTTCTTCACCACCTTCGCCTTCTTCACCACCTATGTAAACTACTTGTTGACGGCTTTTTTGTTTCCTTTGCTCGAAACCATGTTGTTTGTGCATGAAATTGTTTATTATCCTCGATGATAAATGAGCCTCAAGGTCGTTGTTCTGCTTTTCTTAATCTTAGAATTAATTGTACACCTTGACAACTGTAGCCTATATTCTGATTATAATGAAGCTTCTTTGAACGAATACATCAAGATAAAACATTGTCACAGCAACAGCATAAAGACATGTTGCGGCGTTGAACGTAATAGCAAGAAGAGACTGATAACTAATAAGGTATAGCGACCACGTTTATGCCAAATACGACTAAACTGTCACAATCGGAACCGTCGGTACATTTTTTGCCATGTACCGGTATCGTCGATAATATCAAAGTATCGACTGCCCACCTCTGTCTATTGTGCTATAAACTTATATACAACGGTTAGCATCGTAAATTTCGCTTGGCTCAGTTAATGGCGAAAAATACACAATTCAATACTCATGGACATGGTATACGCCACATAACGTCAATTTATTTTGATTCCGTTTCAAGTGTTGTCTTCGTATTTTTCCGGCTAATTTTAAAATAGTGTATAGCCTATAAATGATGATGCTACCAAAGAGTGCTGTGATTGCGTTGTAGGTTAGATTCTGCAGTATACGATCTACATATTACAGTCCTATATTGTTTCGATTCTACAAGATGATTTCTAACATTTTTCAAGACTTTGCAGACAAACAGATTAGGCTGCCCATGTTATATAACAGACAGAACGTCGTGTTGCTCTTAAGGCTATAGACCTAACCCTGTAGCCTATATACTGCTTAACCCTATGCGTTTTTTCAAATTAATTTATTCATAGCCTATGTCAAAAAGAAGACAGCGATGTATTGTCTTTTGTCATAGAAGAATTTAAAAACATTTTTGATAACAAATATCATAGCAAAGCGATTAATTAAATATTTTCCGCTTACAGCTTATTGGGCTTTGTGTAACCCTGAGTTCTGCTACTATTCGGCTGTTTCACTCTATACCAATTTATTCGCCATATGCAGGTATCGGTATTGCTAAAAATTTATACAATTACAATAATTAGAAGAGGGTTAGAATTGTTGTATAGCCATTTATATCACATTACAGCAAGTTGAGAATCATTGATTTATCGGTTGATTGAAAAATAGTTTTTTTCTTAATTACTAAACCTAATTTTCTTAAATGTGATTCCTGATATGATCCTGACTACCTTTTGACTTCTCTTTAAGATTGCGTTCTGCGCAAGACGAAGGTGACTGACAAAACAAAGAAAATTTGTAAACCGTCCAATATTCACCAAGAGCCACAATGTGTTTCGTAGCCACCACTGCCATCTTATCGTGTTCAGTAATAAACAAAAAATTCATTGAAAATGAAGTTATGTAGTTTGTATCTATTTCTTGAAACCCTTGGCACGCCCCGGGAAGATATAGGTAACACTAACATAACTATCACACAACTGGGCGGCAAAGTTACATACAATAGCTGTCCCAAAGATATACTGATCACGGTTTGCGTGACAACAGACCCAGTAAAGTTAAGGCATGCACTGGTACAGCTTATATCACAACAAGGTCAAGTATAAGTTATAGAATTTAAAATATCCGATCGTATGAAGGATCGGTAGGTTGTTGCTGCTGGTGCGCAACGGCTCCATGTGGTCCGTGACGTGCATGCGCCTGCGCACTAGAACCCTGCGCATGGTTTGGTTTACGCGGTGGTGCAAGATATTCAAACATTGAAGTCTTGTGCTGTGACAGCATGTTCATTAGGTCGCAAGGTAACGGTTCCGTCCAGAAAAAGTCGTGATTTAACGCCTCATCAGAGTCTATTCTATGCTTTGGATCAAGGGTTAAAAGCTTATCAATGAGATCAAGAGCATATTGATCTCTAACATACGCCTTGAGCCGTTCTTTTACTTTGCGTTTCTGTCCCTTTGGAAGATCCATTTTTTGAAATAGATCGTACTTTTCAACTCCTGGCCAAACTTGTGGAGCTATGGATCCACAAAGTTGGCTAATCAAAGTAAGCTGCTGCTGTTCTGTGTGGCCCTTGATATAACAATATTGAATATAATTAAAAACTCAAAGTATATAATTAATCTAATGGCGGGCCTCACAAACCCATACCTGGCTCTAAGCAAATATCAAGTAACTTCTAAGGAAAATTGCATTTTATACACTGAAATTCCACCCAAACATTACTTGCATAATAGGACTTCGCGTCCACATTTCCGTCATAATACAACCAGCACCCCACAGGTCTATTGGCGGTCCGTAATCTCTGTCACCAAGTAGTAACTCTGGTGGTCTATACCACAATGTAACAACTCTGTTGGTATATCTGTTGGCTTGGCCAGATTTTGTGAAACTAAACGCCCTACAAAAATAACACACATTTAAGGGATAAACGTTACCATAAATAATTAGGCCATACATATTATAAAAATTAGAATTTTCACGCAAACTTCCTTTTATTAACCAACAATCATGATCATCAACAAAGAGGTAATCACAGTAAAGTTACCTAGCCAGCCCAAAATCGGCCAATTTCAAGACCCCGTTTTTTGTTATAAGCACATTTGCAGCTTTCATGTCTCGATGTAGAATTTTGTTTCTATGTATGTAGAACAGTCCTTCTAACAACTGCAACATGGTCTGAAAAATAGAAAGATTTATTTAAGCTTAGAAACTCCAACAGACCTAATACAATCTTTTGCAACATTTACGGCTTGGCTTCTAACTTTTTAAATTTTGAATCGAATTTCAAAAATCCAAATTTATACATTTTGTCCAAATATTTTAATTTTATTTTCAATTTAACAAAAAAATAACCCACATAATAGCAGAAATTAATCAAGCATGCCATTTAAGAAAAATGTTTGCACATAGCAAGTTTTCATTAAATACTGATTCTGGTGTGTTTTTGAAGAATGTAAAACCAGTTAAGCCAAAAAGGGTACAAATTGTCCACTGTTAGAGAAAAAACCTAGGCAAGTATTTTCACAAATACCTTCTTGATCTCACCCAAAGTGAACTTCACGTTGGCATTGCTGAGAAGTCCAGCCAGATCATGAGCACAAAATTCAAAGACAAGGTATATTGAACCTTTTGACCTACATTTAATTACAAATAAAGATGATACTTAAGTCTAGATGGCATTGCTGTATCTGTGAGCAATTTGAATGTCACATTCAGTGGCTTAAATAAATAATGGAAAACTTCATCTAGATTCTAGAACGTTAAAAACCTTACCTGTTAAATTGTGTAGGTTTTGTTCGACAGATTTCTATTAAATCCACTACGTTTTCATGTTTCAGCAACTGGAGAATTTTAATTTCACGAAGTGCGGTGATTGGAAACTAAATGAATAATTACTTTTTTCAGAAAACAACAATGTCAATAGATAAAAAATACTAACTGACTAACATAAACATGTCCTGCCATTAAATTCCTTCAAAAAGCCTATGTGAGGCAATTTGCAAAGTTTGTGTGGTAGCTCAAAAACTAGTTGTATAATTTCCAGGGTTGTTTTACTTATATTAACTACAAAGTATTTATGTACCCCTTCCTTTTCATTCTCCATGATAACTTTTTTCAGTGCTACTAAGCGACCAGTCTTTCGATCCCGAGCTTTGAAAACCTCCCTAATAAACGACCATTAAGCACAAAGTATACCATATGAACATGAACTATTATATACTAACACGATTACAAATTTCAATATTGCACAAATAAGCAGTTCATTTTACCACTTCATATTTTATACATTTAAAATTACCTTTGCAAGAAAATTGCTAACTTAAAAATTACACAAAGCAAGAAAATACACAACATCTTACTGTAACATACCCAAACGTTCCTTGACCAATTTTAGTTATTCTTTCATATTTTCCAACGTCATGACAGAAGGGGAAGTCAAGGTTGCTCGTAGCCATGACAGAAAAAGTGTTAAATAACACAAATCAGTTACGTTTTATTTTATTCTTTGTTATTACTTTTCTGAAACATTGAGAGAAGTAAAACAAAAATAAAGGATAACAAAATGCATACAAGAATAGATACAATTTTTTATATGAATTTGTATTATTTCTTAAATAAAAGTAAGTGTTGGCATAATAACAACCAGCAACACTTGATATAACACAAAAATAACTTGTGGTGTCTGGTATGGTATTCAAAGATTTTGCGCCTCTGAAACCTAGCGCTGATTACTCACTGTTCAAGTCTCAGTAACATACATAACCTGTATACAACTTACGATATAATTAAATGTAAGTCAAGTACAAAAAATTAAAAGTATTCATCAGAGCTACTTAACAGAAGTAAGATTCAGAAGGGCATTACTTATCACAGCAACATCATGGCCCTACAGTGGTGTAAAGTATTGAAACTGAGCAGAGGGATGCCTAACGCTAACAACTAAACAACAGCGCAAACAATTAAACTATTGGGCTAACATTATGCCATAACAAAAACAATTCAATTGAAAATTTGTCAAAATAAAATAAATTTTAGTGTAAGATTGTACTACACACCAGATCACAGCTTTGACCATTAAAAAATTAGAACACACAAAGCAAATTCGGTGCATTACTTAAATAACTTAAAAAGAGACCCACAAACAGTGTCAGAAGGAGCTGTACAGTTTCCAAGTGCATATATGTATTGCAGATTTTTTTGCTGCGGAAAGATTAATTTTATTGGAAATTTCACTAAAAGTCTCCTAACTATTTAAAGTCTTGCAAGAAGCTACCTTACTGACTGATATCAGATTAGTAATAAACAGAGTTAAACAAAATTTAGTTGCATGATTATTGAATTGCCAACTAGTATATTGCAATCATTAATTATATTATGCCTATATTTTCCTTCAAGTGTCATGAAAAATATATGAACCCTAATACATTTTTGTATTCATTACCAACAATCATTTTCTATACCTTTTTGCGTAAAATTTGTACTGACTTGGGGAATATACAGCTACTTTTGTTTTTAAACTAGTTATGTCTTGTAAATAGCTTGGCAACACCTTTTGTTGCATTATCAAATCATGATATGTTAGCAGTAACAATTGTAAGGGTGGCCTTTCCAACTTAATTTTTTTGATTCGACGTTGCACCTGAAAATTAAAACATGATTATTGCCCAAATAGAACTAACTAAACTATATCATGACTAAACATCACCAGTCATATGGCATCATGTGAAAACAAAATTCCTAAGTGCATATGCTAATTCAGCATTATTGGTGTTTAAAATAGAGTTACATGTTTGGCACCAGGATAAAAAACAACAAATCACAAATAGGCATATACTTTAACATTTCCGTTGTGAATCATTTAATAAAACTCCAATTATTTGTGTGAAATGTTGAAAATTTATGTGTTTCACATATGACCTGTACAGAATTAACTGTTAACCGAAAGACGATAACAAATAATACCATAAAACTAGTAAGAAGTTACATACCTGTTTTATTTTCTCTGTGCTTAAGAACTTTACAAAACACACAACACGTGTTAGGAACTTGCATGATAAGATCAAATCAATGAAAGTTAAATATGCCGATGGATTTATGACTCCACTAATCGTTTGAATACACAGTTGATGTAAATTGGAACATTTTGACAAAGTCATCAAAAAATCCGAAGTGATATCAAAATTTCCATGATGTATACTAATTAAAAACATATTAATTAATTTTTTCCAAAAATCTGCGTAGCAATTGGCAAAGCAAAATTAATTCTGTGGTTTGTTTTAAGTAATGGAAATGAATGTGTGTGCATGAATGAATATTTCAGTATGATGTATAATGCATGTCAAATAAGCAACTTGTTTACCTAGACATTCACCAGAATGGATAAGTACATGTTTTTGTACAATATTACACCGTTGTAAAGTTACATTTGTGTTGTGCGAAGCAGACAGACATGGATTCCATTCCAGATTAATATAATGCATTTATGACATGTATTTACCAGTTCGTATGACAGTAATATATCAGAAACTTTACCCACAGACTGGAGAAAGTTTTTGATTGACTAATACTAGACGATGATTCTATCACTTACTCCGGGCTACCGAGCTAGTCTTTGTGCAAGTTTTATCTAGTCATTTAATTCTTTTTATTTGTTTTAATTTTTCATATCATATTTTGCAAAATTGAAACTGTTCACTGTAATTACTGAACAGGAACAACCGTCATTCACACCTTGATCAAGAACATTGCAATGGTAGTATGTCATTTCGAGCCTGAAGCTCTCACAATTATGTCACGGAATAAATTAATGTCTCATCAACTAATCCCTGTGCTTTTTTTGTACAAGTTAGCATTAGTTTTATATAAAATATAGACTTGTGTCTTCAGTATACAAAAAACATTTGGCTATATGCCTAATACCTCAATTCTTCAAGTTTGGGCAAATTAGGCAACATGGCTTTCAGTTTTGTGGAAAAAGTTGCATAGCCTGATAACCCCAAGTTTGCAATTCTAAGACTTTTTAACTGTTTGCAATTCTGGAAAATTAAAACAATTACTAATAAATTTGAAACCAATTAAAAGCTTGTGTTCAAAAATGATATGTAATTACACACTAAACCTACTTAAGATAGGGTTTATAGTGTCTATTTTTCTAACCCTGCCAATGTTTGATAAAAAAGAGAAGTCTCTCATCATTGGAAAATTGACCAAAGTGAGTCTAGTGAGTTTCGTGAAAAGAGAAATCTCATGAAAACGAAATCCAGCAACATCGACCCAATTTTTATAGAAACAAAACGAGCAATTCGAACACAGTTTACGTTCCAGTGTACCAGGGCACCAACCATACAACTCCAGTTCCTTAAGTTGAGGACAAACACTATGCAGGTGCGCTAAACATCCAGCATTAAGATCAAGTTTTTTTCGCTTTGGTGATCTATTGGATTCATCGTTTGCGTCAGAAATTTGGCCACATATAGAGTGAACTGAAAGAGCAATTGAGATCAAAGTTTGTGCAATACTGCCTTGAAACAAAATATCCAAGAAACTCTTTCCATCCATTTCAACTCCACATAAGTTTAACTCTCTCAAATTTGCAAATCTAATTAGATTTTCTGCCCACAGCTTTCCAAGGGGTCTAATCTGAAAAAAATAAATGGTTGCAAATTAATACACAGCGTGCAATACTTACTGCAATTTCATGTAAAAAAACAAGATGTTCTGCAAAGAATTACATCACACAACTTAGACTTTGTTGCAAAAATTTTGCCTCATTGTCATTTTACCTCAGCATACACTGTAGCATCACTTCGCCATCTCCTTGCAAAAAATGTTGCTAAGTTTAAACTTTTTAGCTTTGGCAGTTTTGTATGCCAAACTAGATGATGAAGTGATGGCTTATTCAAAACCAAACCTTCTTTATTTTCACACGTTCTCTGAAAGTCAATACATTCCAATAAAATTAAGTCAGTAATTGAAACGTACTGTAACAAACTGAGGCTGCAGTTTAGCAAACTTGTGATGATTATTGTATATTACAGTATGTACCAGTGAATAAGCATTCGTAAGATATATGTTTAATTTTAGCTCATTGTAAATTTTAATGAAGATTATTGCAATCACAATGTTGACTAGCATCACTTTTTCCAGCTTTCACTTTGAAACTTAGCAACCTACTTAATGGCGTATTTAGTGGGAGGGCCATGGCCCCCCGCCAAAGCAAATTTTTTGGGATATAAACACTTTTCTGTCTTCGTTCCATTATTCATCACATTTGCTTGTTTGTGACCATTTATCTGCTATAACCGAGAAAAAAATGGTGCAATATAGGTGGGTATACAGCATTTTAAAGTGGTTTTATTTGGCATTTCAAAATTTTTATCATAAAATGTCAGCTATTATACATAAAAATATGAAAATACATGTAATTTCGAGGCTTTCTACAGCAGTTTGAAGCGTGAAAACCTCACATTTTTGTGTTTCAGACATTTTAGGTTAGTTGGGCAGGTGCAGGTACTTAGACCCAGTTTTTAAAAAGATTTGGCTTCTCTTTCAATGCAAATTCTAAATATACCACTGACGTTGGGCCGATTTTTCTTGAAGCATAAGTGGATCCTGGGTCAAAAAAGGTTCTCGCTTTAAATGAATAAGAATGTCCACACTCAACGCACACAATTTGGATGATGTTCAATTAGTGATAAAAGTCTATACAGCGAAATAATGCAGTTGCCAATTTTACTACATAAGCAACCCATCTCTACAACAAACAAATTCTTGTCCACATCAAAAGTGAGGGGCTTATTTGCCATTTATACATTAAACATATTTTTGGCGTTAACAAAATTCAAGGGGGCATATAATTATGCTGATATAAAAGGAACATCAAAAATTAAACATATACAGTAGGCTCCGTAGCAAACTTACAATGATAGTCAAATATTCCAAAAATGGCAGCTCTGGATATGTGCAGGAACTATCACAACATGAATCACTATACTGAGATGCTTCAAAACGAATATGAATATACAGACTAATCAAATTATTATACCACAGCTTGGACTGAATGGGGTACGACACAACACTTGCTTGTTCTAAAATATAAATAATGAGTGTCAAAGAATTTGATTCAGAGTTAAACATGCTATTAAATAAATGTAAACCACCCTTTTCATACCCACCACACAAATTGTCCTTTACTATGCCAAGACCATTGTAAATATGCAACTGATGTTGGTGTTGTGAAGGGTTGGCAGCAGGATGAAGCCCTGCTTTCAAGAATCTCTGACAAACAATGTCTGAAGACAATTCAATGTTGCTCAAATGGAAACATTTAGCCTGAAAATGTCAATGATTAAGTAAAGCTAGCACATTATATAAAGTTTCTGAGACAAAATGAAACAATACAATACACCAAATAATACCACTGGCAAATGCAGTAATTACAATAATCCTTTGACATTATATTTCCCATAGGGAAATGCTAAAAAAGAGAGAAGAAATGACCATATCTAATTACAGTATGGTATTTTGATTATCTAAATCAGTGGTTCTCAACCGGTGGTCCGCGAAACGTTTTCAGTTGGTCCCTGAGAACTTCGAAATTTGCAACATAAAGTACGAGTTTTTAAAATTTTTTTGCTGTTTATCATTGCTTTTTGAAATAGGCTTGAACATTTGCTTAATTGCCTATTGTGATGGGACAATACAAAAGCTTATTGAGATTTATCACCCGCAGGGAAGGCCTATTGTGATGCACTAGATTGCGGATTATACGAGAAGACAGCTGGATACAGTGATTTTAAGTAAAAATATCCGCATAGTTTGATGTTATTTTGAATGAATAGCGCAGTTGTGCACCAAGACGATTAAGTAAAACTAAGCAAAGAAACATTTAAGTGCATTCTCAGAACCCTTAGTTTGCTTAAACTTCAGGGGTCCGCCACTGCTTTGACAGCAGCAAAAGGGGTCCGCCAAGATCAGAAGGTTGAGAACCACTGATCTAAATGTTATGCACAGAGTTTTACATAAATGTAGGTGAAAGTAAAAAGTTATTGATGTAACAAGCCTTTGAAAAAATACTTACTCCAATACAGTGCAAAGCAATAAAACATTATAAACAAAATATGTAAATGAGTAAAATGTAAACTTTTGTGCATTTGCATCATATTATGCTTCTTCACTTCTACAACTGAGTGAATAATGAAAATTATGGATTTTGAGCTTCACAGAAATCTTCTATTTGATTGATTCTATTGATTTGATTGTATTGCAAAAAATACCTGCAGACTCAATATTCAGTCATTCATTCAGTATTCAACATTCAACATTCAGTAACCTTATCATGGTCGTTTGCCACCAATTTCGCTAACTTTAGACAACTCTAGTATGTTATCATATCATCTCTAATTAATATCAAGCTCTCAAAATACAATTCTTAACCACGGATCCTTTAGTAGAAGTAGGATATATTACAGTTTAAAAAGAGGAAGTTAGCAGCTTTTATTACGTACTTAACTATTTAACGATCTATGAAAATCACAGCAATGCAAATTTCACATTAACTTTCTAACCTGACAGACCAAGTCCCAGAGTCCCTCCAAAATTGAGGTGTTTGTTTCTTGATACATCCATTCTAAAAAAATTACTTCTATGTTCTTCTTACCACCGAATAATTCTTTTTTTATAAAACCTTTGTAAGAAAAAAACTGTTGAATATATGTGGTACATAGATGTATTGTGAGTTCAAATTTCAAAATTACCCAAACAGGAGGCATAAAATAAAAGCCATTGTAAAAACAAAATTTTGCAACAGTTGACAAAAAAATTCTGCAAGGTTGTGGAAGCCAGCATGGCTTCTCTAAATCCTCATATCTTTTGCAAAGATGCATTTCCCCAGGAGCGTTTTTGTCTAAAAAAAAACGGTCCTTTTTTCTTAGTCTTTCCAAATATCATATTAACCATGTGTCATTTCTAATTTAAAGTTACTTCAATTACCATTGTGTCGCAGTGACACTACCAGAAACATTATAATGTATATATTTGTGAATTTAGGCTTAAAAACTTGAAATTTTTGAATCTTTTCTTAAACAACACAATGCTTTTTTAATGGCAACAACTATAATAAGTGATAAGTTATGAAGTATAGGAAATTATACAACCAAATCCAGATAAAAAGTTCATATTTTTCTACCATAAGGCCCCTGAGGAGCATGCACCAACTGCCATTGTGATGACATTGGAACTTACACAACCTTCTAAATAAATTATGTGTTTTTAAACACGGGTATATACATACCAACGACTGAATTCATGCACATTGTACAGTACTTGTAGTTGCTAATTACAGTATGCAAATATAAAATTACCTATGACACTGGTAAAAGAGCGATTGCGTTAATGTATATGTGCCATATTGTTTTGGAGGTAAGTACTGTAATATGAAGGCTAAAAAGGGTACCAAATGAACAAACATTATTCAAGCAGAACAAGTTGTCCAAGATAATGCAATAACTGCCTCTTCCAAGAATTAAAGTGATGGAAAAGCAAGATTAAACATCACAATTTGTTCAGGATGTATTACGCAATCATAGTGCAGAGTTGCATAACTAATTTTTTTTACATTTTTTTAAAACAACGAGGTATTAAACAATTTTCATTTACATCATACCATTAGTAAAAGACTCCACTGCATCAGAAACACTTCTGTTAAATGGTGAAGCAGGTTTTTCAAACTGTAAATGGAGTTTCGACAACTTGCATGCACATTTGGTGCTTGGCTGCAATACATTCAAAATAAGTGGTTTATTTATTCACAAAAAAAATTTGAATGTACAGGAAAGCATATAGCACACACGTGTCACACTTCAGATACAGTTTAATATGTACCAATGTATTAGTTTGTATATGAAGATGGTGCCTTCCAAAATCTTATCATCTGCATCATTTTCTGCTGCAGTTAAAGCAATTCGGTAAAGCATATGTTGTACCTAATGTGTTTTTGTTTAATGATAATTTCACATTACTGTGGTCAGGCACTTATGCTTTGTAAAACTTTTGTAAAAAATTGTTTGCATTACAAAAAATATGCTTATTAACACATTGACTGTCAAGGCCCGATTTGCTTATCTGGACCAAGATGGCAAACACATGTCCGCACAGATGATAATATAAATAGTGTATTTATTTGTGCGTTATCACTTTCAATACTTTTATCATGAAAACTTGGTGTTTGACATGATTAGGTAACTAGTGGTCAGCAGTGTGGATCAAAATATAGGTTCCAGATCAATTCAACCCATGGACTATTATTAAGTCCATCAACAATTCAACCCAAGAACGATTAAAACTGCGGACAATTTAAACCAGGATGATTCAACCCAGGGAAGATCCAACTCACGTACAATTTAACCAACAATGATTTGTATAAGACAAATCAAATCCTAATGAATATAGCAAATATAGCTTTATTTTTTGTTTTGTTTATTTTTCACCATTGACTGTTGGGAACAAGAAGTATAGTGCCAACTTCCTTCTACAATGGTCAGGCAAGAAGTATGCTAACAAACACGAGAAAGCGACAAAGCCCTAAAGAGCTTAAAACGTGCAATGTGTAATTTACAGTGCTGCTACAACGATGGAACTGGTTTTTAACAGTTTTTCTGGCTAGAGCTTAAGTAAACTTCACTTCTAAATATAATTGAACATAACCAACGAAATGCTTCAATTTAATGAATTTGTTGTAATCAAATCATTACATTTCTGTTACTGTTTCTGGTAATATATAATACTTGAATTTTCTGAACATCAATTCAAATGTAAGTTGGCCACATCTCTTTGGGTGTATGTGGTGATTGGGCAATGGCGACATTGCAGAATCCACAATAAACAGTAAGCTGTAGCATATAATATCTATTCATTTACAATAAACTTCTTTTGTGATTATCATTTTTGTGTAGAAAACATATATATGTTAATTATTTCCCACCTAAACTTGCAAAACTTCCCACTGGTTAAGAACCGCTGATGTAATTGCAATGACTTTCATCAGTATTCACAACATAACAAAACTAAATATAAAAATAGGCTACAAATGCAATG
Organism: Clavelina lepadiformis; assembly: GCF_947623445.1. NCBI lineage: Eukaryota > Metazoa > Chordata > Ascidiacea > Aplousobranchia > Clavelinidae > Clavelina > Clavelina lepadiformis. The sequence continues at coordinate 14,729,021 of NC_135241.1, forward strand.
AAGTTAATAACAGAAGTTGAAAGTCAGCCAAAAAGCAAAATCAGTTGCCGATAGGTCGATGTTCCCGATTTTCAACACCACGTAAACAGACTTAAACAATTAATTTGCGTGCAAAATGCTTTAAACTTGTTGTTTAAAGATGATCACGTGCGGTCACTTTATCGCACAAACAGAATTTGGACGATAAGACATAAATTTTTTGGGCAGGTGTATAAGCCTCCTCTGTTTTTTGGCCCAATATTTTTGTCAAGAAAGACACATTACACATCACAGAATGTAGACTCAAAGTAGCCGTCACTTTAAACACCTGTTATTAGCGGAGTGTACATATGTTTTTTATTCGATTTTGCTTAGGCGAATGCTAAGAAATGTTAAAGGAACGTAACCTATTACAAATTACCCAAATGGTAACTGTTAATTTTCTGCTGTATTTGAGAAAATGTATATTTTGAGAGACTGTTGAACAACTTTAAGTTTCGGTCTCCAAAAACATCTTTACAAAACACTGTGCTCATACGTATAAATTTGGGTTTACAAATGCAAAAGTAGCAAGTTAGTTGACAAGGTTTGGTAAACCCTAAAAATCGTATATATACTACATGACACAGCACGCAAGAAAAATACAACATCACATTAAATGTTGCTTTTGTGAAAGGTAATAAACATCAGCGTGGGCATCAGTAAGATCGTAAAAAAAGGCATCGGTACATCTCTACACCAGATTAAGATTTTTCTAAATCTCATAAGGGGTTTTTCTTAATCTTTCACTTCCACTAAAAGCTTTGACTGATCAAAATGATCTGAATACTTTATAAAGTTTATAAGTAATAAAAACATTTAGCGATTGGCATAAAAACTTCTTTATCATTTTGTCCTGGACATAATAAAAGTTGACAGAGTGGTTAAAGAGCTTTGACAACTCTTTTTCTAAACAAATCGTGCAGTTTACTGTTCTTTCTGGAAATGTAAATCCAATTTGCATATACTCATTAATTGTTTCATTAACTGCCACTAGCGAATACCATGGAACTGGAAGTTCAGAACACTAAAGCCAAAACATAACAAACAGTATAGCCAAGACAATCGACAACATATGATAGTTATTATTTAGACGTTTTAGTAAATGGTACAATTGTTAGTAATGCAATGGAAAACCAATTATATGAGAATGGACAAACACAAACCTGGCAAAAGTGCTAACAGCAAATCAGAAATTGCCAAACAATTTACTGAACAGAATTTTACAATACATACCTCCTTCAAAAAATGTCTTCCAATCATGACAATAAACTCATAATTCACAGTAAGTGCAAGACCATCTAATGACGCGATGCCTAAAGCCAAAATTGAAACATCACAGTAAAAACAGCTGTACCAACATTTCAAAATTACGAGCATACACTTTTCATAGTAATATCACAATTGTGCAGGATATAGAATATAAAAAAGTTCCATCCCATAGACATCCTGTTCAAAGAAAGTCTTGCATGAGCATGGTCTACTCTTGCCAGCTCTACAGCATGCTCAGACATCGAAATGATGTCATATGTTAAAAGGTATTCACTAATTATTGGCTTAAGAGTCTTTATTTTGAATGCAAAATATGTAAATATTTAATTTTGGTTTTTAAAGGCTGTCTTTAGTCAAGATATCAATTTTGATAGTTTTTCAATAGTGCTCCTTCATTAGTCAATTGAAAAGACAAAATGTAAGATATACAGAAGAAATCGGTTGATTGTATCACCTATTTGCCAGACGTTTTGATACGATTATCCGATTGATTCGTGTTACCAATATGCTAAAAAAATGTTTATCATGAACAGGCATTATTGTTGATAATGTGTATGAACTAACTCGGTTGCAATGGGTATTACAGTACTGTACAACTCTGTGAAACAATCCTACAACGTCAGCTGACTACAATTCTGTTTAAATTATGTAGAGTTTATTACTGTAATGGCCTATTGCACCATGTTATGCAACACAGCTGTCTTCATTGCCAGCTATCGCCCAATAGCACGTTGTTGATTAAAGCATTGTTTCGGTAAACTTCTATAATTGGACTCTCCTTTTATCGTGAATGGTCTATATTATGTCACAGCCTTTTTTTCAAGCGTAATTACAAATTAGTACCAGTACTGTAGTTGTTTTTTTTCCTTTGCGCTGTCTTTGTAAAATAACTAATTCGTTGTTTGAGTGAACTGAACGAAACTGCACAAATGAAATCACGAAATTTATTTCAGTAAGCTCTAAAAAATTTCTCCAAAGTTTCGACCACACATGTGACCTCATCTCCGCTTCGCTTTTAAACGTTGAGACAATTACGCAAAAAAGACATTCTCCTTTCGCTTATCGGTAACGTGAGATGCGCGACTCATCTTTGCTTCCGAACGTCTGGCCGAAGACGATGATACGATTAAATGACCGCAGTATGCAAGTCAGAAGCAAATCCTGACACCATAATCCAATTTATTCCTTTAAGTGTGATTCGATTAACCAATGGTTTTACTTAACATTAGATGGGATTTGGTTTGGGATTTCAGATTTTGATACCATAAAACGATTGATACGTTTAACCAGTACACGATTTCGTCTGTATATGCCATTTTTTTCATGGGTGGTCCTATTAGTTTGGCCACAACTGTAAGTATATTTAAAGATACTTTTAGGCCACGTCTGATTAATCATAACCGATCATCAGTGCACGTGAGCCTAGTTAACATTGAATATACCATGCCACAAGAAACCTGTGGTTGAAACAAAAACTAGATTTCATTTTGTTATAAGTTTTGTAATTATCACCATAATGTCACAAAATATGGTTAAATTACAACACTTTTTATCAACAGAAATCTTACTAACATATATTACAGACGTGGGCAAACTGCGGCTCTCCGGCATGTTTTTTGTGGCTCTTTTAGTCGAATCGTAAAATTCCAAAAAATGTAAAGGCTACCAAGAGTACCGTTTATGAAAGTTTCTGTGTAGTTTTTCTTTATTTAGGCCAGGATTTCGTTTATGACGTAACACTAGACATCGATTCCGACATTGTTTTCAGGTATAGATTCTATACTCTATGGCAAAGGTTGTCAAAATGCACCTCACCAACATGTTTTTATGGGTCTTTTAGTTAAAAAGTAATATCCCAAAATGACTACTAATAGTATAATAAGCAAATTGACAATCATTACTGATTTTGTGGCTCGCTGGTGTTTATATTTTTCCGCAAGTGACTCTTTCATTGAACAAATTTGCCCACCCCTGATATATTACATCCTAGTAACACAATTAAAGTTTCACATAACTAATCATGCGTGGGTACTAACATTGCATTATGTCATACTTGACCGTAGTTTAAGCAATCCCACAACACTATAAAGCCAGGAAGATCACAATTTACCACACATCAAAATTTTTATAAGTCTGCCACTGACTTTGTATTATTGAAAGATAATTATTATTAATGAGAAACCATTTCAATTATGTTTGCATAAAACAATGTATATAATTTTTTCAAGACATTCATATTTGTACCAAAATCACATAAGTATGTACAGTATATTTTTTGCATTTATACTTCACCTACATATGACAGTTATGTACTTATAGCAATAAATTTTGAGTTTGAATTGTCTTCCAAATTTCACTCCATATTTTAACAAATTAGATGATCATAGTAAATAGTACAGTGCACAATAATACAAGTTTGTACTCCTATAAAATTGAAGACATTACCTGAAAGTATATGTAATATAGTTTTGTAAGCAAAACAACATCCCAAAAGATTTAGATTTCTAAGATTGACACATGCTTTCAATGGCTTTAGACTTGATGAATGAATCCAATAGCAGTTTTGCAGCGACAATTCAACAATTGAATTGTTATCCGCAAGGAGGGATTTGAAATGTTCATTTTTTAACCAACTTTGGTTACCCAACAAAAGACATCTGAATGCAAATGAACAAAGTTACGCTGTGATTGTGTTTGCCAAATAAGTATACAGTCAGACTTCGTTAATCCAGACCACTTTGTTTTGTCACAAAATGTTGGTTTAATGAATGTGAGACCGTACTGCTGAACTGTGACAGTAGGACTACTGTACTTGACACTCTTTGACATGCCCATGAGAAGTTTTATGAGTGAGACTAGTAAACTGAAAAAAAACTCAACATTTAAGTATGTAATTTACGGGCCACATTAACATAAGTAATATTTTGATAAGACTTTTGTTTATTGACTAAGCAGGTTTATATCACAAATAATTGCTTAATATTGAGTTGCAATTTGCAAACTAAACCTTTTTGTCTTGTCTTATGTTAAAGACAAGTTGAAATGTAAATAAAGGTTAGTTAATATATTCACAATGTCACTGCCAAACTTTCCATATCGATTTATGTTGCGTAATTGCGTAAGTTTTGTATAATTAATGTCAATTACGGACAACACTCTTTGAAAGTGAAGAATGTTAAATTGTTGAACGTTGGCATCTACAATTCTAGAAGGTCCTTAATACTCTACTCATTTTTTAATGATTTGTGGCAGGTGTGACTACAAAAAAACGTTTAAGGATGGGAATTCATGAAAGTTCCTGTAACACTTACAACAAACAATGACAAGCAATAGCTGTTGCAGTTAGGTGCATGTTTTACAATGCAAATGTGCAACATGCGAATGTGATTGTTGTTGGAGAAAAAATATCTTTTAATTGCTAAAAACAGTGGGTGTGTGAGCGACAAAACGAGCGCACTCCTTTCTTTATAGAAGAACGAAAGCACGAGTGAAGCTCTTTTGTCATATTTTGTAACTGCAGCTCCTTTGTTTTTAAACTAGACTAGCTAATGCTTGCAGATCATTAGAATTTACCAAGAGTGTGAATCCTAGGCCAAGCAAAATGTGGAAATTAGCATTGGACTGTAACTAATGGCGGTCATTTTAAGTTAAAATTTCTTCGGAGTCAGTTGAACTCCTGTAATCAAAAAATCTTTAGACTTTCATTCAATAAACATTCCTATTTCTCCAGAATAACAACCATTACATAATGTAAAATGAAGTTAAGTTTATTAAAAATTTTCTCTAATCATAATGCAAATAGAAGTTACAAGCGCCAACAATAAAATGATTAATGAATTCTGCAGCTGCCAGGTGCTAATCACTTACTTAGATAAACTAAAGTTTATAGCCTATATATCCAAGAACAAACACCAGCATACCTATTTAAGTTATCCCAAACCACTCGGTGAAAAGCTTTGTTGATATATTGAAGAGTTAAAAACTGATCTTTCACAGGGACATACTGTGTGATATGTAAGAGCAGTTCATCACTTAAAAGTTCCATTACAAGAGCTAGAAATCTAGTTATATAACATTTTCAAAACCTCTAAGATATGAACAATAAATAGTGAACTATAACAGTAAAATGTTTTACAAACTACAAAACACGAACAATCTACCTAACAAGTAACACATCATTTTGATCTTAGCATGTATTTATCTCCATAGATATATGATGACAAGATCACAATTCTAGACTTTCTTCTATTTCTATAGAAGATGTACTCGTAATATATATAATCTATAATTCTATATATATGTTGCTGCGTAAGCTTAGCAAAAAGATTATGGCAGGCTATAATTAACTGAATATTGTTGCGTTGAAACTACAGTAAAGTGCCATAATTCCAAAAACCAAATTTTGAGAAAACAGAGCTCTGGTAAGTTTTTGCAGACCATATTTGCAAAATGTTACAGTTTCAGAAACTCTTAATCATTATTGAAATTGCTTTTGGGTGCATGCTTATGTAACTAAACAAGCTAAGTGCATGTACATAATTTTAATCTCATTATAGGGGTGAAGTGAATATCTATTTTCATCCCAGTTTTGGACATAAGGTTGTTTAGTTTCAAATATATTTTTTTGGACATTTGGACATAAGCAATGCATGTTTTAAGAATTTGAAAGATTTTATTAACTTAAATTTATATTAACAAGCCATAGCAAAATATTCTTGTACTTTCGACAAACTAGCTTAACCACGGAATATTAAGGAATAATTGCTCTTTCTGGTATACTTAGTGACAACTCATCTTTGATTTAAGGTCAACTTGTCAGCATTTACCTCTCACTTTAAGAAGTCAAGCCATGCAAGAGCAATCACTAACGCAATGAGTAAGTAAGCTGTAAATATCAGCAAAACATTTAAAATATATCTACAAAAACAGTTTAATCAATAAACAAAAAGTAACTGATAAACAACTAAATAACAATAATATTAATATCCGGCACAAACTGATGGAATAACGGAAGGTTATAAACAATGCCATTTACCTACACAATCTAACATGTAATAGATAAGAAAACATTTCTATAAATACTGTTACATAATTAATATGTATACGAAAATTTGCAAAAACTTATAAAGTAAGGCTCACAACACATAACCCTGAAAAATGGCAATATATCTACTGAATACAAAACTGAAACTTATGAATTGAAGAAAAATAGGATCATGGTAAAAAGTTTGTAGAGACATGACAGCATTATTATTTTATGTCATAATGGTTCATATAGTTAATGATGAATGATGTTGCGGATTACTAAATGGTCAACATTAACTACAACTTACAGGGTATATTAATATGAAGGAATAAAAATTCAGTAACTGTGAAAAAGGTTGTAATATACAATATAAATGTGGAATTTTTTCTTATCATCACAAGAAAATCAAACCGCATAGACCATTGTTTACATCAAAATAATTAAACTGCTTATTGCTATTTTAATACGAAAAATAACACTTTCTCTATAATTTAGCATTTATGAAGCACGGTTAGACAAAGTAATTGTATTTTCTTTACGTTGAAGACTATTGGACACAAAATGACTAGCAAACATAAGCCTTACAAGTCTATTTACAATTTCGATCAGCAATAATGTACAAGCTGAAAATAAATCTTTCACTTTTTCCACACTATACTTTGTCGTAGTATAGCAGCCGAATGAAAACCATGAAAAAATATTGTACATGCTTTCTGTTATTTTGTAAAGTGGAGTTGAAAGTATTTGAATTCGTCCGACAACTGCAGTCATTCCAGCTTTGGTATATCTGAATGGATATTCCACATAATATTTAACATTTTCCATGCCAATAACAACCTCTTGAATTATTTGTAGAAATCCTAGAATTCCATTCATAGCAGCACTGAAGCCCCTTAAAAGCAATCTACCCAATGAATGTTGATCATGTTTGGAAGCCATAACTTTACAGCATGTGCTGATCAATTTCTTTAAAACATATTCTAAGAAACAAACAGAAAATTTGTTACACTTCAAGACAAAGTAAGCTATATAACTTACAACATTTTAAGGATTTGTCTGCAGACTTGACCTAAAGTAGGGCTGTTTTTGACGAGAAATCGTGCAAGCAATGACTTAAGTTTTGGCGAAATGGTGTGCACGAAAACATCAATTTTTGTTTAGTTATTGTAAATAGGCGTAAAGATAAAAAATCGGTCTGTCGATGTGCAACCGTACTTTAAAGTTTGCTTTCAGTGTGCCGGATAAATGTGCCAAAAATGGTAATGCCAATATTTGCACCACGCCCACATAACATAGGCGTCCGCAATGTATATGCACAGTACGCATGTGCGTACAATTTGATATGTATACTTTTGGACTGAATACAAGTATATTTATCACATGTAGGCTACGTAACTTCGTTCTATTTGATTGATTTATTGTGGCTAACCTAAACAAAAAATCCATGAAATCAACAGTGGTTTTGTTACGTAATAATAACTTAATGATCACAACGTACTGCTATCAAACAAAATTGCTGTTTGCTTCATGTTGAATAATAACAATTATTATGAAGAACACAAAAACCAACTATAATTATTTTGCGTCGTGTGCTAGCAATTACTAATCACCTGTGCAGCAAGGGAGATACAATGTCCATATAAACCAGATCGGAAAGTTTGTTGTTTTTGGGTGAGAAATTCCCTGCGCAACACGCTGAAAAAAATGACCATTATATACACAAAACGCACAGAAAAATGCACGTTTGCGCAGAAGAAAGTCCTTCCGCACAACTTTTTTTATTTTGCGAAGAAACAAAACTGCCTATCCGCATGCAGGAAGCGCAGGTCTAGGCCTAGTGCTAAAACCTGTCTCCGCATTGTTATGTCATACATTCAAATCAAACACAATGGAATATTGAAAACCGTCCTGCATTTCTTGCTTGTTCTGAGGTCTTTTGGGTGTAGTACACAAATGCGCTACCTCAGGATGCCTTTCTATGCTAGGGCAGCTAGACCCCAGCTACTCCAATTGTGACGTCATCTGGTTGTGCACTTGAATACTAGACCCTAATTCTATTTTAACATAACAAGAGCTGTGATGGGTCACAGGGTCAGCCCATTCGTCAAGGATTAGCCCATAGGAAAGGGAAAAAGGAATGCACGGATTTAGCCATTCGTATGGGCTGAAAGGAATAATTCCATCTTTTAAAGTAATTGTTGTAAGGCTAATCGTGTTGGAATGAGTAATCCATTTTGTCGCATACGGCTATTCTAATGCCTACAAACCTTATATAGATAGCCTGTAAGCAGTCTATGACGCAGTATCCGTTAATACTTTGTGCAAGGCCATTCCAACGGTTGTAAGTGCAGTACCAATGCCATTTGCACAGATAAACCTATGCTATATGCTAAACTAATCAGTAATCACACTGTACTATACTGTAGTTCGTATCAACACAACAGCCTATAGATCTCAATAATGTACAGCAGTAGCCTTCACCGTGTGGATGGGTATAAATACGGTTGACTGTTGAGTAAAATATAGATGTTTCTTTGTTTATTTTAGTTGTTTGTTTGACAGGTGAGATGAGTGTTAGGTCGATTATCGCTTACGCAGTTATTACAAAGATGTTACCCAAAATTTTAATTTTCAATTTAGTTTAATACTCACTTTGTCTCACTATGCTAGAGTTTAATATTTAATTTCGCTGGCACTCGTCTTATGCTGATTCAAAAAATATTCAGAATGAAATTTATGACGCCACGTTAAGGGAACAGGTTTCGGCACTACTTAGGGTTACCATACGTCCGGAATTTCCCGGACATGTCCAGAATTTCGGTGTTGAAATCTGTGTCTGGAAATAATTCTAAAAAGTGCTCTAATGTCCGGAATTCTAGCATCTAGTAAGTTGTATTTAACTTGAAATAATGTACACGTGTTGTGAAAATGAAAATTTCAACTTTTTACGGACTTCTAGGCATATCGGGTAAAAGGCCTCACCCAAGCGCTAGTCTTGTGTGATTTTTCAGTTAACTTTGCTTTGTGACAAACTAATTTTCATTATTTGGTATTTACAGTACAGTATGCGAATTGGCTTTTTCATTTTTCGAGTCATTCGACAAGGTTAGTGTATATTATAGAATAAATTTTGCTGTTTGCTTTATAGTCACTAACTTTTAGGTAGTGTATGTAGCCAAACTGGTCTTATTTTAGTTAAGCGGAAAAAGGTCTAATATTAATAAAACAGAAAGTTGTTGAACTAAACAAATGTGACAATTCTATGCTTTTTTCTCTCTGTAACAGTGATGCTGTCTTGCGGATAAAATGAGCGTTTGGATTGGTAAGGTATAAGGACATAGGCTACTGTAAAATGCCGTATAGCGCTTGTTTAGTGTCGCGAAAGGTGGTCATAGGAACCGTCAGGAATTTGACCTTTTCAGATATGTTAACCCTACAATACACCGGTCTTTTCTTCTAATCAATTGCATCAAAAATGCTCGGCAGCTTCATTTTGAAATTGCGCTATGAACAGCTAAGATGTTAACTTTGTTTCCTGACAAGCGTGGCAGCGCTTTATTATAATATACCATCGGTAGCAAGAAATTTCACGTCCTTTGAACAATGTCACAAGGTAGGCCTACGTCCAGTTTGAAATAACTTATTTTATAAAAATTTCCGTAATACAAGGCACCTAACAGTTTACTTTTTGCTATGTCTGCGTCATTTGGTTCTATTTCGTATCCTATGGTTTATTTTTCGCTATTCACTATCGGAAGCGAAAAAGATGGTGCTAACCATGCATTTGTCAACCACTTCTCACGTACACTTACAGTTTTAACCACAGTTTTGTGACCGTAATTTAACAAACAAAAAATACAAAAAAAATTGTTAAACGGCTTCATAACATGATTTTCCATTAAATACACGGATTGGCGAGTTATTGACAACGCTTTTTCGTATAATATTGATTAAGTTCGTTTTCCGATTGTTGTGTTTAAGGCTATTCATTTTTATTTTTGATTTCTGCGGCCCAATCAGCTGAAACTTGAATTTCACCCCGTTTCCTTCGATGCCTGAATGATGTACTGGTACATAACATTTCCTGTCGTGTTTTCTTTCGTTTCTTACCATAGTTGCTATGTTAATGATGAAAACTGAGTGTTGAATAACAATGTCTCATAATGATCTGTATAAATGTTTGATACTGTAAGTTATGTTAGTACTTAGTACAGTGTAACCTTTGTAGTCTGTAGAAAGTCGTTTTCCTGTTGCAAATACAAAGCTTTCCTTAAACTTGATTGAAAGTTTTGTTCATGCAGTGTGGTACTAATATTAGATTGGCAGTTAATGCAATGTTTCATTTAGGCCTACTTTGTCACGTGGTGGTGTTAAAGTGTTTATATTAACCTCTAGATTTCTATCGTCTTAAGGTGGCGTATTGTATAGCACATTTGTTAAAATGCATTCAGGCGGTTGTTTGGAAGCTTTGTTCGCCTCGGCTATAGTAGCCTAAACAGTCAAGTCAGAGGAGTTCGTAACTAGACACCATATCTGCGGTTAACTACGGGGATATTTCGGGACTAAATACTTGGAAAGGATTTAGTGGTTTCAGTAGAGTATTTAGCCAAAGATGGTACGCAATTCGGTATAGTTGGCAATGGCTAAATACGGGGATATTTCGGGACAAAATGCCTGACACCAAACACGGCCGGCAGATCAGATTTAACGTGTAACATGTTAGTTGTCAGAAAATCTATGTAATCTTTAGATTAATTTATTTTTATAATTTTTGTTATATATATATGTAGGCTAATGCATGTGAAGTTTACCGTTATCTAAAAAAAAAATGTCGGCCCACTTAATTCTTCCAGAATGTTTCTGCCACCTTGATTTTTATCAAGCTAGCAGACATTGTCTGCAGAAAGTTTCTGCTAGCTTGATGCAGGGTTGTATATGGGACGCTGAAAATGACGATAATGACAATGGTAATGGAAAATGGCGGAATCGATGGGTTGTTTTCGCTCATGAACACTTTTTGGCATTATGGAACCCCTGCCCCCGTATGGAAAGTTTGTATGATACGCGTGGTAAAGAACCAGAAATCAAGATATGCCATTCGCCTCCATTTATTAAATCAAGAATTAAGCTAGGCGTATAGTCGTTGTGAAAAATAATTTGTGTAATATTGGCATTCCCTAAAACATAGACCCTAATTCTTTTCCTGTCAATCTCCATGTGTTAAAATGCATGTTTTTCATACAGGCCCCTGGCATACTTTGCAAATGTCATGGAATTTCTTATTTATAAAAGCTTAAAAAATGAATACATAACTTTGTTATAAAAAACAAATGTTTTCGTATTAGCACTATGCAGATACACAGTTATTACAACACAATACAATAGGCCTTGTAAAAAGTTAGTTATGCGGTTGAAGAGCACTGTATTAAAGTGATGCTTCTGTTATTATTTTCTTTGGTCTTTAGAATGGCATCCATCAAACATTCAGCAAAAAATGCCCTCAGAATTGTTTATTGAATGCATGATCATTGCTTATCAGTCAAACCTCATTTCCAAGTACAGTACCCAGTTTATTACGTTTGCACCTGTACAACGGTCAAATCTCAAAATCAGCTAGTGACTGTACTGTAAACTTAGTATGATGCACCGGATTTCTCTGACATAAAAAGTTGGTTCCTGTGCCAATTTCTTGTCACTGAAATATATTGTAGTGTATCAATATTCATTGGTATTTGCTATGTTGTTAGAAATGGTTAAACCAAATGTACAATTGAAATATGGTACAAATTGATCTTAAACATGTTTTAACATAAAATTTGTTAAATATTTTCTTGTTCAGCTAAGACTAATAAAAAATTACTTAAAAACTGTTTTTGATATGACATCAACAAGTAGACGAGAATCATCCAGACTACAAGAAATAAATTCACGACGTATTCTTGATACTGCTACAAGACAACGTCGACTACACCGACAGTTAGAAGCCCTTGAAAAAGATAATTTTCAGGTTTTCTAAATACTTATAAAACACTTAAACTGCAACTTACAGGTTACCTATAGGTTGAAGTAAACTTGACTTTGACATGAGATTGGAGAAATGGCAAACTTTGGTCCTGAACAGAATCTAGGGAGGCCATTTCTTGACATGCAACAACCTAACCTTGTTTATAAGTGTATTTTATGGTGTTTGCTGTTTCTCAGAGCAACATTTCTCCAGAAAAAAGGCAACTAAGTGGTTGTGGCGCTTCCACACATCGCGTGGTATGAAAATTGCAATCAGTGACACCAAGTGCCACTTGGAGTATAAATTTGTTGTAATTGATGACTTGTGACTGTTATGAAGTGTAAGACTGAGGAAAGCCGTAATAGATAAAAATAAATATATCGTTAATTGTCCAAGGAATAAGATCTACACTGGAAAAAAAACAAGTTATTGGAATAAGAGCAAGATCATATTAACTGCAAATATGGTATGGGAACGTAAGCTTATTGCTTTGATAGAATTACTCACACCATCTTGAACTTATTCCAATGGTGATATTTTATTCTTGTTGTTCAAAAATACATCGTCAACTGAGAGTGTTAATAAAGGCTTGAAAAATCAATTTGGCGTAATAGAATAGAAAACCCTTTCGCATTGCTACAAACTGCATCCTGTCAGTGAAACGAATTGTTTTGATGAAAGCAATACTATAGCTTATTCTATTATGCATACTTTCTGCAAAGCATTTTCAAAATGGTATATGTGGCTATTGGTCAATAATATAATTAATCGTTGTTTGCCAGTCAGAAAAAAGTGATCAATAATTATTGATAAAATTATAATTTTTAAAGTTTAAATTGTCATATTTAGAGGGGGTTTACTTTGTTTTATTTGCATCAATAGATTGAAACAAAATCGCCTACAATTAAATTCGCTAATCAAGCGCAGGCCTCCCGGACCGGTGGGTCCGGGGTGAAAAAGGTGCAATACAAAAATAGCAGTGCACGGGCGGGATTGGTACGTAAACTAAACATAACTGAACAGCTTTTTGCCTAGGTTTTCCGCTAATTCAACTGCCCATCGTTGACAGCAGTTTGGTTGGATGAACTTTCTGCAGAAAAATAGATACTTCGAAGTTTTTCTGTTGATGTTATTCAAAAGCTTAACAAATTGTCAAAGATCACCATAACTTATTTTGCAATGTTTTTTAATGCTACCCTTTATTGCGACGCTTCAATTGTCGAACCATTTTAAACTACTATAAAGTAATCTATAGTATTTTGTATTAGTGTATGGTCAAGCAGTGAAGGAGCTGGATGATTAACAGATTAAACTTAAATTGGCTTGGCTAGACATTTTGATGTTTAGTTACAGATTTGAAATTGCTTGCAACCTGCAAATTCAATCCATTCTTTAGAATTATTTTAAAAATACCGCATTTTCATAGCTGCATCGGTAGGACAGATAACCATATTAAACGAAAAAGGTCTATTTATTGTGCTGTCATACTCAATCATTGCGGAAAACCGTCTTGTGTTGCTCTTTCTTGTCTTTCCTCTTTTATAATCTCATTTTAAACCTTTTACTTTTTTGTTTGTTTTCTGGTGCGCTTTCTGCTCTCTTAGCTGTAGTGCCTTTCTTATCACATTTCAATTTTTTCTTCCCTTGGTTATTTTCTATCTGTTAGTTTGGGCTATCTCTTCTTTTCTCTTAACCTTTCAAGGTAAATATGAGTGTTACATTCTCTCTTTGTTTTCCTGAATTGAAATTGCACCATGGGGACAATTATTATTGGTAAAATTATTGCAAAATGGAAAAAAAGACACAAAAATAATCCCAAGCAGAAATCATCATACAAATCAAACTACAGTAGTTATAGCACCTGCGTAGCCACAAAAATTCTTGTGAGTTCAGTGGCAGACCAAGACACTGGCGTTTGGTGAACCTTGACTTTAAACAAACGATCTCTCTTACAAGTGTACATTAAGTTTATCTGGGAACAGACAGTAAAGTGGGGTGCATAGTAACATCTGGCCACCCTAATCCACTCCTGTAGTATAGTATTTGAACTTGGACTCAACTCGTACCATCACTAGAAACAACCATCACTAACTCTTCAATGTCTTTGTAAATATAGGAAGATCCTTTGGAAAACATACAGGAAACACCAAAGACAAAAAGACCAAAATTTGGGATACCATCTGATCAAGAACTTGAAAACGAAGCGCAGCATACACAAGTATATCTAGTGATAGAAAAATATACATATGCAAAGCATACCATGTGTATGTAATAGATGTTTATTAAAATTGCTCTTCGCATGGATAATTTTATGTTAAGGTTGCCACTAAGCCATATATGATTAATGCAAAAATTACTTAAATTTTCCATGAAATAAATGTTTCTTATATTGTACAATAATTAATCGCAGTGTTTTGTTAGCCATCTAAAAAGAAGAAACGCACAAGAGGAGACCATTTTAAACAACGCTTCCGAAAAACGTTTGCAGCTGTTTTAGAAGAACAAAGGCAAACACTTGGAGACTCTGAAGGTCCTAGCTATTTTCATGCTGTTGTTCCTTCAAGCAGGTAGCAGTTAAATCACATGTTACCGTGTTCATTTTATGAAATTTTGTAGTACAGTGATACATACATGTAACTTACATTAGCTCAAGGTGTTAATTGATATAAAAAAATTTTAGATTTCCCGGTCGCCATTTTTGTGCAGTTTGTGGATTTTTCTCCAGCTACACTTGTGTTTCGTGTGGCGCTCGTTATTGCTCAGTCCGGTGTTTAGGTACCCACCAAGATACACGGTGTCTCAAATGGACCGTGTGAAGCTAAAAACGAACAAAAAAGTTAATGAAAAAACATCCATTCGCAAGCTCCAGGAGGAATTATCGCATGTGAAAGAAACATTTAAACAGGTCATAGAAGAAAACACTTCTGAAAGCTATGACTTGCGCCGGACTTCAATTTTAAAAGCTCAGGTTGTGCAATTGGAGCGACAGTGCATGTTGTTATCGCAAGCCCTATCCTGTAAAGCATCGGTTATGTTGGACACTGAGACCATGATTACCGACTTAATAAAAGAATTCCAAAAGCTTTTGGTACAAGAGACTCATGGACCAGATGTGTTTATGTCCAGAAAAAACTTGATGTCACACATAGAAGCAATGCAACGTGTAAGGGCAGGTTTTCACAAGTACAGTGATCTTGCTGATCCAGAAACACTGCATGTTCCTATAATTTCTGGATCAAAATTTTCAAAACTTGAATCTCTAAGCTGCTTAGACTTATGTACCAACAAAAAAACATATTTAAATCTTTGCCAAGTAGCTTACTTGGAAGATAAATTGTGTACCCTTTTTAAACAACTAACTTCGCTGCAAGAGACTCTGAAAATGGTTACAATTTTGCCAAAATTAGAGAACGATGAAGTAGCAAAATCTCCGTTATCGGAACGGTATCTTTATCGTGACTTGTTCCAAAAAACTCAGAAAGACATTGGTACATGCAAAAAAAATGTGGAAGAATGTTGTAATGATCTACTCGCACTTTCTTTGTTGCATCCTTCTGCACCATGGCATGGCGTTCAAAACACTAGCAACTTTGGTGTGTTTGATTCACAAAAGCTTTTATCCAACATGCAGGGAAAACTTGGCTCTACTCGGAATGAGGTTAAGGCAATGGTAAAAGGAATGTGCAGGGCTCATAATTACCTATTACATATGCATTCTCTTCAACTAAGAGCAGTGAAAGAGGAAGTTCATTTTTATGCTGAAACTAAGCGTTTGCACACTCATCAGATCAATCTTTTGTGGCAAGGTATCACAAGAGCATACGATGAATGTGAATCTCACATAAAAAACTCAATTTCAAAACCAATTGCAAATATTTTGCAATCATGGAAAAAAGTTCGTCTTCTACAGACTGAAGCTGCACACACAGAATTCATTACTGCTATAACGGAAAATGAATTAGCCCTAGAAATAGTTGCTGATAAAACCATAAATCAATCTTCAGGCAGTCAAGATTTGAGTGAATTTGGTTTACAGATGCAAAAACAAATTGATTTGTTACAGCAACAATATGCTAAAGAAGTCGAAGAAATAAATAATAAAATAGCCTCATGTCAGGAAAAAAATGAAACTGAAATTGTAACTATATTAAATTCCTTACACTTGAAATAACACTTATGTTCAACCTTTCATCTGACTACAGAAACCAAACTGTTGTATATGTGGGTTTATTCAATAAAATTTTCAGATGCTGATTGCAAGTCATACGTGTCATACTCAGAATAAGTTTATTATTAATAACGTACATCAATTATAAAATGAAAATTGACAAAAACCTCACTGAAAGACAGGGTAAAGTTTATTGAAAACTTTATTCAAAGTTCATGACAACAGAGCATATGCTAGAGAGTCCAAAATTGGAACAGCGCCCCTGCTTGCCACAGTTTTCAAAATCTGTGCCAAAAACTCACTGCATTCTTTGAAATCAGACTCAAATTTCAAAATGTTTTTGCTGTGTATGGATGAAACTCCTCTTTTCCAAAGCATATTGAATGTAATAGCCAATGTCATAATTTTTTTAATTGTTCCTTGTACAAGTTTTCCACCAGGCTGCTTCTTTTCATCTAGGAGACATAGCATGCATATGCGATCCAGAAAAACTTGATGTGCTGTCAAAATGTCATCCAACGTTTGAACTTTTTTCATAGAGTTGGTAAATCTATGTTTTTCTGCCTGTATCACGCTATTCATAACAAATCCATACCAGTGTTGCAACACATGCAATATGTGACTTCTAAGCAGAAATAGTTTGTGTGCTTTCACACCCACTGTCATATCATCTGGCTCAGCAGTCATACTTGTTGTTGTTTCAGTGTTAGTTTCATGTCTATAAAGGCTTGAGAACTGTAAAGTTTCCACACAAAATACAGCTCGTTTAATTTGCATTAGATAAGAAAACATTTTGTTATAAGTGCAAATGCACTGTGGTGACAAAACCATGCAAAGGGGCCATTCTATCGGATATTGCAATTCCAGAGCATCAGTTACACTTACTAAGTTGTAACTAAATGCCTTATCTTTGTCACTTTGGATAGATAACAGCCCTGTCTCCTGCCTGTGCCCTATTCCGCTGTTAATTGTCACAGTTATCATAAAATTGTCCATTGATCTCCCAATCATAGATTCTTGAAGCAATATGTTGAGTCCCACAATATCATCATTCAGCTTACTGGTTTGAAGCAATTGTTCAAATATTTGAGTACAAAAATAATGCATCACATCTCCCCATCCCATTAAATGAAAGTTATGAAATACATCAAGTACTTTTTGTAAACCAAATCTTGTTTTAAAGACATCAAGCAATTCCATACTAGCCTGACTGCACTTTACTTGTAAGATAGGACACAGTGATTTTAAAATTCTTATTGGTAAAGGTGTTTTATCATTTTTGTGCTTACGCAATGAATGATCCTCATTGGTTTGTGCATTACTTTTAAAGAGTTTCAGGAAATTATACTGTAGTAAGGCTTCTTTCCCTAAAATACCATGCAAAACATCAGCGCGTTGATTTTCAGTTCGTTTGTAATTGGTTGTTGGTGAAGTGTTGGTCATTCCACCGTAGAAACTTTGATAAACACTTGTGAGTATGTTGTCGAAACCACCCTGGTGAATTTTAACACCTTCACTGCTTCTATTGAGCTTATTTATGGTGTGCAAAACCTCCATTGATTTTCCAGCAGTTGATATGCTATTCAAAAACGAGCACAACCAAGGTAAAAGTTGATCTACATTCTCAGTCATAACAGTTACTGCTTTCTGCCAAAACTCAGCATCTTGACAGTTAGTAACCGCCACACTTCTTTGTAAAATGAATTCCTGTTTGGTATCATCAAGTATGCCCATTGTAATCCATTTGTCAACAATATCAATGTATGGACGACATGAGTCCAGCCACAGGTTAAACACAACATCTGCAGCTGTAAGTACATCACAGGGTTGTTTTACTGCAACACTTTCTTCATCAAGCACTGATGCATAGAGCACATTTAACAGCCGTGATGCTTTGACAGCATTCTTCTCTTCTACTTTATCAAGTTTAACGGAATACTCAAACACATCATGTAAAACACCTAATATTTGAATATGTGCTTCCAATGCAATGTGTAAATCTGGTAGTAATATGGTTTCCTGTTGAGAAATCATTTTCTGCTCAAGCAATTGCAAGTCTTGTTGCAACTTTTCTATGTATGCTATCAGACAAGCAGCAAAAGCCTGATATGTCAGACAGGCATGGGAATCTTTTGAAAAGCAAAACTGATGTATTCTTTTCACAATGTTGCCACATCTTACAAAATCTTTTAGGCTGTGTTTTACACTGTCATGACTTATATGAGCTAACTGAAGGTCTTCGGAAAGGTGGTATTCTCCATTCTTAAAATTAAACACAAATAAATTTTCATGCCCACTTAGAAGCCACAGAACTTCCCTCATGATGTTAATTTCACTTATTCGGTGACTCTCTTCTTCAAGTGAAGACTGGGGGCTCCTCAAGCTACAAATGTTTCTGAGATCGAGACTAGAAAGAGTCTTTCTTCTTTGCCAATATGTATTAACCACATTCGCAGGTAAAATTGTCAGCTGTGTGCCTTCTTTTTTCAAACCAACCTGGTTATGCTGGTCTTGGTTATTTTTTGCAGTTTTATTGTCCATGAAGGCAAGTGTAGAAACATTATTTTCTTCAGTATCAGAATCAATTTGAGAATCATCCCATGGAAAATATGAAAGTATATCTTCGCCTTCTAGTAGATAACCTGGCCAGTCAAAATCATCGTGGCTCTCTATTTTTGAAATGGTTTGTGATGCTTGAGAGTATGTTTCACTTATCGGATTTTTTGCCAGAAGTAGGAGTATGGATATAAGACCATAGTGAACTGAACCCCCTGAACATGCATTGGGGGATAAGTCACATGCTAAGAACTTAGCACAAAGCTCCTTGAATATCTTGCTTTTGGATGGTTGTGAGTATATCCAAAATTTATTACTTAGTCCTTTTATCTGTTGCTCAATTTTATGACTATCAACATCTAAAAATCGATGGTGACAAAAGTTAGATAATGAAAAGTCCATACACAGTTCATGATTTTCACTGTTTTCTTTGAAGTTGGTCAGAGTAAGAATAAGACTTGAAGTTACTTTCCGCATCCGTCTACTAAATTTTGGATTCAAGTTCATACTTATCAAATACCAGTAAATTTTATAGAAATGTACCTGAGGATCATGTTAAAGCATTTAGTTAATACAAATACACAGAATAAATAGGCATCAAACATAGGCAATCCAATGAATACGTTCTAGAAATAATAGCTAATTTAAACCTCACCCTGGGAGCAATATCATATTTAAAGTTTGATAGGAACGTTTCAGCGCAATTGTCATTTTTATACATCACAGTGTCAACATTTTGACAATAGCCAAAGTCTAACTACGACAATTTCAGCAGAGACCAAGAGATTCATGCTCTCTTGCAATACAGTGCATATTTTCGCAAAGCTCAGGCGATGTTTCTTAAACTGAACTTTCCTAAACTGTTCAACCCAAGGAAATTTTACCACCGTCGTTCTCCCGTATGAAATGTAAGTTTTTTGTGCACTTGTATACCAGACCCTAATTTTGAATAGGCAACAAAAAGTGTGCACCAGACACCAGATGTCTATGTTTTTGGAATTACATATCTCACAAAGTAGCTCTTTGACCCATTTTGTGCACCAGATACAAATATGTTTACATACAAATATACTGGAAATATTGTGCACCAGATGTCTACGTTGTGTACCGGACAACGATTTGTTTGCGAGGTCATTCCTAACATTGTTAAAGTATGGAGTGGAAGATTTCATTTATGGAAACAAGCGAATCTTCCATACTAGTTCATATTAATGTTGTTTTCATATTAAGTGCATGTTAGCCCTCTTTAAGAGCAAACTTGAACGCACATTCACTCAATTGAACTAAGTTCATCTCACTTTTTCCTCTCAGGAACGTCGTGGGGGCAACAGCTTATGTAAATTAGCTTAAGGAGGCGTCAAAGACTTAAAACTAAGATCTCTATGATTGTGTTGGACATCCTACTTAGGACTTTAAGAAAACATGTTTAGACCAATCAGAAAGCAGCATGGTTGATGCTGCTTTCTAATCTGGGACTTACCCTAGCAGTTGGCTTGCTTCAATGTCCCAGGTCACGTGTAGAATTAGGCTAAAAACTGGCATGAAAGTAGCTAAAATTAGGTTTTTAGGCCAAAAATTCTAGTATCGATTTTGCGCTTCTGTTGAAAAAGTTTCAGTCATTGTTTTTTGATGGAATGGTAGTCCAAAGCATACTAAATTGACAAGCAAAATTTCAGCGGGCCCCATGTAAGATTTTTTGAGTAATCGGTATTTTAGTAAATTCATTGCATAAAACAAACAAAAATTTTTTGGCACATTTTGGTATTTCACGCCACCTTAAAGTCATCTTTTGATGTCAATCTTTTAAAAAATCCGTTTTGCTCTCTGCCGGATGTTTTTAGCACCCGGCACATTTGTATAAAGAAGGTTAAATTACGACGCAAAAGTGACAGAGTGTGAGTATGACCTCACGCACGAATCTGGCCCAGATTTTTTTGAAACTAAAACTCGGCCCCGACTTACAACCGAATTGAAGACGTGAAGAGACCATTTTTTCTTGATGCCCTAGGCTCGTGCTTACAAGTTAATCCAGCACTGCTACTTGCATACAGTATGACAAAGAAATAGTTCGCTTGTGCACTACTTGTGTGAAGTATTACACAAGGAACATATCTTTCATAATGTCCGCATATGCTGGCGGTAATTGTTTGAATATGAGCGAGGACGATTGATGGTTGGTGACTTGTTTTGCTTCTGCTTCGATTGATGAGTTCTCATTTCTCAAATTTGCGTGACTATGCTGTTAGTTGCTTGATTCTGTCTATACAAATTACTAACTTATAAAGTTCCCATTTTATTTATTATAACACAAAGGTTTTCACCTTCGGGCAAAGCTTACGGATTGTTACATAGCGCTGTAGTAACCAGTGAAATCGATCACATGAAAAGGAAAGATTGAAAACATTACATCAGTATTTATATGTGACACACCAGTTCAAGCGAGGAAATTATCTGACGTCATTAAGGAAAACTCAAGTTTGGTAAACAATTGAATTACAGGATTCTAAATTAAATTCCAAACAGCTCAAAACAACTCGTGACTCGTGACGTAATCGTCACAACAGCTCTGATTAATCTACATGTCAAACTTACTTGCAAATAAATTTGATTCCTGCATTTACAGTTTTAACTTTGTCGCTTCCTAGTTTACAGTAAAGACAGTCTGAGCATAATTTTGACTCTAGATGGCATTTCATACAAATCAGCCCTTGTTTTCTGTTTCATTTGACGGGTAAGACGATCATTTTTGTGGGCTAAGTGAGGTGTGCTTGGACCCGTTCCTATCTTATGCTTTGAACCAGCTATATTGTGACCAACATCTGTATTAGAAACACAGGCTAAGTTTTAGCTAGTTTCTGTAAGGTTTAACTATTCGGCTACCAGCGTCACTGCCAGATGCCTAAACAGTATTTCCTAGTGGATTCACTAGGAAAATAATAATCATTTCAACTAGCAATGCATCAAAGTCGAATGTTTAACAAAATTTAATCCTTCAATACTTTGCACAGGTAAATCTAGAATTACTGGTAGCTTTTACAAAACTTGGTTTCCCCCATGCAACTTATTTAGTTCATCATCAAATGCAATACCAATATCAATAGCACCAAATGGGTTTGGAGCATGCTTTTTATGTGAAAAGCAACCATCTTCATTAAGAGGGTTATTCTGGGCACTCCCCCCAGTTGATATATTGTCTTCGCTCTCTGGACCCTTTCGTTTCAACGAAACTATACTCAAAGCATTCCATTGGCCGTCTCCATAGTTCGGCATTTCAAGGAATCTTTTTGACTCACCAGTTTGTGACGAAGGAAAATTATTTGTAAATAAATGGTCAGATAATTGTGCAGAGGTTTCCGGCGCACTATTATTGCAAGCAACAGTATCTGTAGTGGTATTTGAACTGGCCGATTGAAGCGGGACAAAAAAAATTGATTTGCCATCTTTATTGACGGCTTCAGTGATCTTTTCAAAATCACTGTCTTGGATAGATTTAGCAATTATTGTCGATGTGTTAGAAGCTGAAGATCCGTTGCTAGTTTGTGCAGCAGGAACAATATTTTCTTGTCTTATCTATGCAAATAAAGTTGGATAAAAATATTTTAAATGTCATATTACTGTAAACCGATATATTAAAACTATGACACATACCTGCAGGTTTTGTTGTATTTGTGAAAGATTCGTTTCTTTTGCAGATATCTGTTTCAGCCTGTAGTAAAATAGTCTTCATAATTTAATTTAATAATAATTTAAAAAATATGAATTTCATTTTACCTTTCCTGTGCCTTAATGTAGCCAGAATAGAGTGGATCAAAGGTTGGGCAAGAATCAGCCTTTAGTTTTGCTTGTGAATGCATTTTGGTTCCAGGTTTAAAATTGAAGCAGGTATCTTCAAAGTGGATTGAACAGATTCGAGTGGTGCTCTGAAAAAATTTAGCTTAAGAGTGTTTTATTAAGTATAAGTTTTATTTACATTGTATAAAAAGTTTGTAGGTACTACGGCAGGTGGTTTAACTTGTCCGGTTTGATTTAGAATACAGATCAATTGGAAATACACAGTTACACACCTACTATAACTCAAAATACACCGGTAAAAAACAAAGGCCTCTAAATGGTATGAAGTGCATTTGCCAAACGTTTATTAATGTCCAATGCACAAGGAGCCTTGAAAAATTACACCACTATTACATTACATTTAATGGTAGAACGGTTTTACTAGAACCGTCAATAAAGAACGTGCTTTTCTCAGGCCTCTGATTGTCTTTATTACTCTTTTAGCATTGTATTTGTATTCCTAATTTTCAGTCCAAAAATACAGCATCACTGCTCCAACTAAGAATGCTGCGTTCAATAAAACAGTGTAATGTGGGTTTAAGACTTTAAGCAATGTTTACTACTTTTTAAAAAAACCTTTACAACTAAAAAAGTCTTTACAACCTTCATTACATACTAGGTAAAACATCGATTTTCATAGACAGTGAGAAGCCCGATAACTAATAAAAATTTTTGTTCATAGCCCTCTGTGCAAAAAATTTGGACATCCCTGATCTATACTATGTCCATGCATTAAAACATAGCGTAAGAAAAAACTTACAGTGATTACACTTTTATCTACATTCCACAATGAAAATATGTCTGTCAGCCACCTCTTCCATTTCTCATGAAAACGTTTTTCCTTAGTGTAGTGACTTGCGGGAATCTGGTAAAATCCTAAATCTGGATTCTTCTGTGAATTATTACCACACATTGGTACAGAGCAATAGTATATTAGTTCAACTTCTTCCAAGGGGGAGTTGTCAACCTGTAAAGTAAAAGCCTTGCTTTTTAGACTCAGCAATGGTTTGTGATTCATGAAGAAAAAGACCAAACAGATACTGGCTTCATACAAAATGGGTGCAATTGCAATACAGCAGTATGAGCAACTCAATACCCTTGTAATGTATTGGAATTAAGAACAAAATTCAATTGTAATGATATCATCTGTTCTGAAGTAGGTACAGCAGCATTGGCCCACCTTCACATGTCTGTATACGCTGGTATAACTCCCTTCATTTGCTGGAGCTTGTAAAGAGGTTTCCTTGGTTCTTGTTTTGCTTTGTGTTTTTTTCTTTGTGGTGTCTACTGTGATCAAAAGACACATGAAAAGAAATGAATGGTGACTCAAATTGACAATTATATTTTTATGAAAACTAATGTAGTGTGGTGCAGTATTAATTGATTCAACAAACAGGTTCAAAACATATATTAAGAATGATTGTACAGTAGCTAATGTAATTACCAGGTTTCTGTATATATTTATGCTTAGTTCTCAGCAAAAATTCCTCTGGTGTGGCTGATTTCTGCAAGACTGGCTTCGCATATTTTACAACATATTTCTTTCCATCCTAAATTGAAACCACAGGTTTTGCATAAGACACTTGTGTTCTTGCAGTGATTTTATATAACTTTAAAAGCAATTCAACGGTCATAAAATAAGATCAATAAGTAAATAATTATTTATCGCTGTTAACAACTACAGTAAACCTTTGTGTAAATATCTGATGGTTTGAAGTGGCTTTGACAAACACGAAATCCACCGTTTTTGAGATCTCTGTATGTAAATTCATACAAATCTACACGGCCCAGGCATTCCAACCATTCCTGGCAGAGGCCATGTTTCTTTGGAAATTTGAACAAGGAACATGTTTTAAGATTAGCCTTGCAGTTGTAGGCAGTACAGACAGGCATTTTTTTGTTGTACTTTACCCTGCAAAACATTTTTCAAATAAAGTTCAATATGAACTTGGTACTCCATTTGGGGTCCATCATGTGTTTATATACTGTATACGATAATCTAAAATTATGTAAATGACCAAAGTAAAAACTGTATTTCTATGCACATTACAAGCAAAATAACAGTGAATAGCATTACGATGTATAAGCTCATTAAATGCTTTAACAGCTTAACACAACACTATTTCACATAAAACCTACATATATATGTTTTATTCCACAAACAAGAATATTTCAGGCCAGAATTAAACAACTTATAGTTTGAGAAACTCAGAACTAATACTAGATTGATGAAGTACATTTTAATCTTTTTGACCACTACTGTATAGACTTTTTTCTCATAACGCAAAGTTTGTGTGACTATGTTTTAATTCTGTTTTTACTGATTCCATTTGAATAAGATAATGATGATAGCGTTAAGACAAAATATATATTTTTAAGATTAAAATATATATATACAGTCAGACCTCGTTAATTCGGACCACTTTGTTTTTTCATAAAATGTCGGTTTAGCGGGGTATCCGGATTATAGGAAAGCGAAAAATCAATCAATATTGCAAATGCAGCACTGTGTTCAAAAAGCAGTATGCACATTACTCCAATTCAAAGTATACGCATGCGTAGGAGTTTAAAGAGGGAAACTGCAACATTATTATGCATAGATAATAATCGGCTATTGTTTTCGTCAACTAACTATTGTATCTAGGGCAATCGTGAATCATTTTCGCTTCACTCATGACTCATAATAATCCGGGTTATCGGATTGTATTGCTATTTATTTAGCACATTTGTTCCAAAACTTTTGTGTCAGAGTCGGACAGCGGGTTTTCCGGATTAAAGGGGTAAAATGAACAGGAAGAAATCCGTTCCCTGCAGTTTTGTGTCAGATAACAGTGTTCGGATTAACCAGGTCTCACTGTATATCCAAAGAAATCGGTTGGCAGCTCCGTGAACTGCCTCTGCTGTTATTACATTTACCATCCTATATATTGGATCATCAGCAACTAGAGAAGCCCCTGACTTAGGCGACTTTAGTTTAGATATACAATAACTTGTATTAATTACTTAATTGATATTTTTGCCAAACTAAGCTGTACTGCATCTAGATAGACCTTGATCGCTTGCGTTCTTAAGAAATATTGACCACGGTGGTGAAATTTTAAGATTCTTTAAATTAAGACATGTTAACACAAAACATTGCAAAATAATGCAATTGAAACTATTGTGCTGGTCAAGTTTCACGTATTTCAGGGTGTGTTTTGACATCATTTTGTGTCCCAGGGTGTGCTCAGTCTACCCTGCATACTCATGTTTGGCTTCTTTGTCATCATACCATACCAATTCATTCAATGCATGAAACATCATCAATTACTGAGGGAAGTCTTTTGACAACTTGAACTTGGGAATGATTCCTCATGGTCAAATATTTTTTTGTGTATTTCCTGATGAATGCATTATATTTTTAATGTTTTCTTGAATAAGTTTGGTACTGTTCACTAGAACCATTGAAATAACCACAGACATTATAAGTGCTATATTCACCTATACTAAAATAATAGGATAACATTGCCAAGTTTTTGGCACACTTAATTGTGTGTCAGGCACTTTAACTACTAGACAGTTAACTTGAGTGCTAAATATACTGTATGTTCCTAATCATGGTTTTCAAATCAAGACTACTCAAAAATATCATGTAAACAACAACACAATTACGTTACACTAATTAATTATAGAGTTTAAATCTCACAGATTAAATCATCAAAACGGTACTAACCTCTTATTCCAAACCTTTGAATTTCCAGTTTTAATGTTTGTGAGTGTAAAAGACATGTCACATTATCACCTTACTAGTTTTATAGTTCAATTCCTATACTAACAATTTTAAAATCTCTAATTCTTAAGATAAGACATGCAGTTTATTTCATTTATTTATAAACGGTCTTGGGAATGGTAGGATAATGTTTATCCTTGGACTGAGGAAAGTCTTTGCACGATGTAAGCCTGGCGGTGATTCCTCATCGCTTGAGCCCCGGTTAACAAACTAACCTTTGTGCAAGCTTCGAGAACCATACATTTTTTATTTGTTTTGTTGAAATTTTTATAGTATTGCCCGAATTTAGAACTGCCCACCTGTTCCACTGGACAGAAGTTTCATTAATGCCTTGCCCAAGGGAGATACAATGGTCTGGCGCCACTGGGTATCGAACTCGGAACCTGAGCTGCATTTATTACTAGGTCAGGACTTGAACCACTCGGCTACTGCATGACCACATTGGTCTTATCTAAAATCATCGTAATTTCTGTCACTCGCTTCATATTTTAACAAGTCGTATTGTACCAATACCGGAAACCTAGCCCTTGACGATGTACTAATAAAACAATTGAAAAATAAAAATGTGTTTATCTGACAATACGCAAGGTTTTTAAAATAGAACAATGACTAATCAGCGATAGTGGAAAGCAAGGATGGCAACTACAGCCTCGAGATTTTTGGAGACCGCATTAGCCGTACTGCCAATTTCATTGGCAGCAAAGCTTGCCTGATACTCAAGAGCTGGGCAACCACTCTTTAAAAAAATCTCTTAGTATACCTGATGAAGCAAGCTAAGGTTTACAAAAGCTTGTCTAGAGGAATTAAAAATAAAAGTTAACCCTAAAGTGCCATCCCATACCTTGCTTTTTATTGTACAACATATTGATGAGTGTCGCTCATGCTCTCGCTTGCCAATGAAAATAAGAGCTTCGCTCGAGCTTTTACTCTTCTATAAACAAGGAGCACATTGTTTGGCCGCTCCCAATCTTTTTAGCAATTAAAAAATATTTTCACCTCGTCGTATTTTCGAAAACCTTTTGTATTCGTATGTTGCAAATTTGCATTGTAAAACGTGTTTCAAACTGAAGCCTAATAATTGCTTCATCATTTTTTTTAAATGTTCGGAAATTATATAGAACCTAATACTGAAAAGTTGTTTTGGTCACACTTGCCACAAATAATTAATAACCGAGTAGAGTATTAAAAACCTTCTAGAATTGTAGATGCTGACATTCAATAACTTAATATTCTTCAATTTCAAAGCATATATCAGTTAAGTTATAAAAATAACAGCAGTGTGAAGCAACTTATGACACTACAATGACTACTCAACTCATCTGTGTGAGTCTCTCTATCATCTCATCAGTCACCAGTCTGATTGATCAGCTTAAAAACAAAGTGTTATGTCGAATTGCAATCATATGGTTCTAACATACTTAGTGGTGTTTATTGTATTGTTCATATTTTGCCATTGACCGTGCTGTACAAAACTTGTGCGTGAAATTAATCTCAATTCTCATAGAGATCATTTTTAATTTACTATCTAAAACCTGTCCTCAAACAGTCTAAAAACTTAAAACTTTTTAATCCAACAAATTGAATCCATTTCGTGTGTTTGCAGCGATGTTTGCCAGATTGGAAAGCATGGCTAAAATCATGTTGCAATGGGTGCATTTTTGTAAGTCTGAAGTCTTATGGTCAATCTGGGCATGTTATGGAATGAAATAGAAATTTTCCATTCCATCACAAAAAACCTTCCATTTCATATTCCATACTTTGTACTATATTAACACCTTCGAAAATGGAAGAAACAACACTAAATACAGATTGGAAAAAAGCAGGCTTCTTTTTAACATTAGCGCCTGCATTTTTGGTGTTAACCAGTGGTTGGATTCAAATATTTTATCATTTGGTTCTCTCACTAGCAGCATGCCATATTGACCCAGGGCCAATATACATATCGGCCTATACATACGCTTGTTAACAACCGGTTCTCAGAGGTCATTAATATTCCAAGAACCAGTGCGAATTGGCTGAATCCAACCAATGGTATTGACCCTGCCTCCAAATTTTGAAGAGAATCGCTGAAAACTTATCGGACGCACAGGATTTTTTGGTAAGGTGTGATGATAGGATATAAATTTATATACAATTACAAGTATCAGCCTGGATTTGAACTGAAGAAAGATTGCATAGATTACTTAGGTACACACATGGCTACCCGTTGTACACCTGCACACTTGAGTCACCGGGTCTGTACACCCCAGATCTCAGAAAATCCTGTAATGAAATACAGACCGGTATATATCCTATATGAAAAATTAAACTACAACTCGTGGACCATCTGCAGCCTGCAGAGTTTGGAAAATTAGCACTCTATACTGCCTCTGATAAGCCTCAGTGCCGGTTTGTACAAAATAGTTGGGAACTCCCCAGACTTCTGTTTGGTGACAATTCATGCAGGAAAACAAAAAGGTTGCCACCAACGATATAAAGAACATGATGGAAAACTGCTAGGGGAAGTACCTGTAAGTAGGTGTACGTACCTGGAAGTAAGTAGGTTGTCCTGTCTTCTTTCTGGAAAATGTTTAACTTCCACATATTTTTGTGGTAGCTTCAGGGTTGGAATGGCCCCTATGCGCAGCTCCTTGCGAATTCCTTCTAAAATTTAAACACATATGATACTTTAGTACCAATATGGTAAGCTACAAATTTCATTTTAGAAGCATGGGTTAGACACTCAAAAATAATTTCAAAAAAACTGTTTACTCGTGATAATATCTTCTTCAAGAAAATGCTCCTCACAGATTTTCACTTGATCTTTGCTGTACAACTCTTGTATAAACTTGTCCTCTCGGTATGACAAAATTTTTATTTCTAATAATTCTGCCCATGCTTCTTTTTTTTTGATACAAAATTTTTTGTTTGGTGCACTAAACAAATTGTGCTGCGGTGGACAGTTGTTGCATTCAGGCATGCAACATATACGTGTCATTTTTATATTGCAGTCTCAATCTGTAAGCATACCTGTACATATTTAGGCCTAGTTTCAAAGAGTTTTATAAATTTCTCACCATTGTAAACTTCAAAGTTAACCAAATTAAGCTGTACCTATAGGCTATACTGATATATACGCTTACAAACATCACCTTCCCCTAGTCATAGTTCTTTCTCCATAAGGCTACATTAAGTCCAAAGGCCCAACCTAAGTCAAACGGAAGTGCCAGAACTGAAGCGTTACGAGGTTGAAATAAAAACGGTACTTCCCCTAGCAGTTTCCTATCATGTTCTTCTATCGTTGGTCGTAGGGTAGGCAAGCCAGTGTTTGTCCGACGAGGTTTGCATTCATTCGAACATGCCAAAGCGATGCATATTGGAGTTTTGAAGTGTGGTAGAAAAAAGTATAAGAGAAGAGACTGTATGGTCAGGAAGATTGCCACAAATTGTACATATGGTAATTACAACTGATATATTCTGTCGGCTACATTTGGGCACTGAAAGACAAATAGTGTGACTATTTTCAGATTTGACCCAACTGGTGTACCCCCTTGTTTAAACAATAATCATTTTAGCTGATAATATTTGTTTAGGTTACGTGAAGAAATTGTTTAGAGAGCTTCTAAGGAGAGTAGCTGAAGTTTTTGCTGAGTTTGCAGAAGATACTTTTCCTAAAAAAGGTTCAATTATTTTATTTTTCCATGTTTGTTTCCAATTTTTGAAATATTTTTATATTTTCATAATTTTACTCTCTCATTGAAGCGTATTGTTTTCGTTTACTCGTACACGCACAACTAACTCGACCAACTGTTCTCTTGTACTCTCTTCTCGGGGTCAGCTAGTTTTTCGCACAGCGGGGGCGCGTCGTAACAAGAAAAGCTTCTAGAAATGTATCACTTTTAGAAATACTTAATTTACATTTTTACATGTGTTCCGCGTAACAAACACCTTTATTAGACTATATCATAGTAAATTTAACAAAGAAAGAAAAGCAAGATAACAATTATATACTTCTTTATAAGTTATAACAAACATGTGGAATGGATTCGAAATAAAACAATTATCATTTTTAGTTTTTGCGTCTAGAAGCTTATTGAAGATTTCTATTTACCAAATCTAGCCCTTGACTGGACAAAATTTTGATAAATATAAAAAAATATATATTTTTTCAGCAAAGCAGTAATAATTGAGGTTTAAGAATTTTTTTCGTGAATGGTAAGAAATCATTTTTTTGATAATGCAAGTTAGCGAATAACCAAAACACACAATACTGTATTAAGATTTCACATACTGTTCCATCGGAATGCATAGTAATATCAAAAGTGGAGCAGGTATGTACGCCAATCTTTAGCACAAAAAAAAACTATTTATGTAAACAACCCAAGTTTTACTATGAAACTGAAACATTATTTGGAGTTTGGACAGCAAAATTTTGTTTACTGAGTACTATTATCATCCCAAGCAAAAGAGAAGAACTTCATCTAACATTTTTGCAGTGGATTTTGAATGCAAATAAGCAATAATGAAGGCTGCTGAAAATCAGTAAATGTAGATTTAAACCCTCACAAAAGCCGTTGCTTTAAGAGTTAACCCGAAGAATGGGAAAAATATTTTCTATCACATTAGCAATAATTCAACAAAAGATACAAAAAATCGTTAACTTGAATTATTTTCTTTGTATTACTGGTAAATACCAGTGGTTGATGTTAAACTGAATGCAAATCTGGTAAACAAAATTAAACTTTCAAAAAAATGATCACAATCAAATATTGATTTTACGGGTTATTTGCAATACTTAGTAGCGTATCAGACATAGCTAGCACTGGATATTTAACATACTAATTCTGTTGATTCGATATAACAGTTGGAACAAGTGGGGGTGGCAAGTTGTCTTTTGTAGCAATGTCATCGTCCAGTGCAGACGTATACTGATTGCGATGTTTGGAAGAAGTTGCTGTACCTGCAGCATTTTCTTCTCTCAAAAAAAAGTTTCGAGTAGGTGAAGTAGAAGAAGTAGAAGATTCATCACTCATTGCACCGTCACTACCTAATGGGTAGTTGATGTGGGGAAGTTGTTTTGCTAGGGCTTTATCAACTTCCATTTTAAAACGTTTTGAGTGAAGTTCTATACCTTTTTTCATACCAATTGCTTCTTGGAACAGTTTTTCTGTTCTAAAATCAAACAAAAAGAAATTACTTTGTGTGCAAATAATAATAGCCGTTGATTTTTTCTGAAATGCAAATGCACATCGGTTCCAACATAGGTTGAGTTGTAAGCTGACAGAGGCTGGACTAACAAGCAACTTATTGTGCACAAAAGGTTTGACTGACAAAATCTTTAAATGGAGTTTTTGAACAATTGTTTAATGCAGGGGTGTGCAACCTTTTGTACAAGAGGGCCAGATCCCAACAACTGGTTGAAACCGCGGGCCACACCTTTAATTAACATACACGTAGTTAAAAGCACAAAATCAATAACAGTTTCTTTCGTTATTGGTCTTGTGACTTTATTAGGGGTTATCTCCTTGCAGAAATATAAGTTAAGACGCAGCTAACTGCTCAGCAATTGACATCTTTGTGAATTGCGTTCTTGCTTTGCACAAGCTAGCCGTTAGGCCCTAATCGTCTGTCTGTGACGCAACAATACCCTAACGGTTAGGGTATTGTTACGTCACAGACATTCAGCCAAGGTTTGATTCAGCACTGCAAAGGGATTGGAATTGATTGCACATAGCAGACTAAACTAAATTAAAACTCGTTTCGCGGGCCGCACACCGTTCAAAATTGTCACTTCTCCGCGGGCCGCATATTTTTCCTTTGCGGGCCGCATTTGGCCCGCGGGTTGCACACCCCTGGTTTAATGTATGGCTTTGCACTGATACTTTGTTACTAGACTACCAGTGTTTTATCAACTAATGTGAATGGGTAAGATTTATATAATCTGGTGCAAAGGTTTATCATTTGGCCCTCCAGTGGCGAAAAAATTCATGACATGATCTGCAATACAGCATCTTTATAATGATTAATTATAGGTGTTTTAGTGCAACACTTTTCACAGGTAAGCACATTGACATGTTCTATCATATTGTAGAAATCCTGGAAGGTATCTCTCTAGTGGTGAAAATACCTAAACGCGAATACCAACATGTATCAGTTAGTAATTTTTCACAGTGAATAGTATAGCCAAATTCTTTCCCTACTTGGGATTAGTGAAGGAGTTTATAAGATATCATTCTAATGGCAAAATAAGTTAAATTTTGATTAATTTTAAATTGGATGCCTTGTAAATAAATCCTGTAAATAGCCATCTATGACAACATTGCCCAAGGTTGCTATGAACTGAATGATTTTTTGATGAAATTGTTTTTTTTTCTGAAACTGCCGCAAACATGGAATTAGTTTCTTCTTAGTGCTTTTTTATGCGCAGTTGTTTCATTTTAATTATGTTTTAATGTTTTCTTATTAAATTGTTTTTTTTAATTTCAACCAATGCAGAGTCTTGTTATCTTGTAATATCTATAAAGGTAATAATAAAAGGTATGCCTTCTTAGGTAAGAATGTAGGCATGAAATGCACAATCTCTAATACCTTTCGTGAAGTGATGCCAACTCCTTCAAATTTTGGTACATTAGTTTGAGTCCTTGGCACATGTTGTTGTCTTCGTGCTCCATTAACCTATTTGTTACAGTCATCTCACCATTCATGTATGCATCAAACTCTGCCTGGGTGAGAGAGAGACTTGCTGCATTTAGGCCGTTTTCTGAATTTTCAATAAATGACACAGCGCAGCACTATAATAAAATAAGCAAATTAATTTGTAATTTTTATTTAAAAAAAAATAGTAATAGTTTTACACGAAAAGAAGTGTGACTACAATATTAATGTCAAAATTTAGTTTATTTCATATAATGTTAAATAGAAACAATTGTGAAATAGGACAGATATACCGTAAAACCTCTATTTCACCGCCATAGCGCTCTATTTTTCAACTCTTGTTTAAAAGTGGCGTTCTATTAGAGGTGACGTTCAATTAGAGGTTGGCGCTCTATTTTTCGACTAGCTGGTCAGAATTTTGAAATAAAGTTTATTAATGAAAAGAAAAAACACCAAACACATTTACCGGTATATACAGGTAATTAGAAAATATACTAATATAATTAAATAATAATATAATTATGAGTAGAGACCTGCTAATACAATTCCGCCGCTAAAAGTGGTGTTCTATTAGAGGTGGCGTTCAATTAGAGGGAGGCGCTCTATTTTTCTACCCTTCTTTAAAAGTGGCGTTCTATTAGAGGTGGCGTTCAAATAGAGGTGGCGCTCAAATAGAGGTTTTACGGTAACTTATATTTCTTTACTGATTAAGTTTCGTACCAGGTTTGTGAAGAAATAGGCATCTTCTCCTGACATAATACGAGTTGGATTTGAAAACCTTGTAATGAAGCGTTGGTTTGACTTCAGAAGAGGAGGATTTGCTTTTAGTATAATGTAAATTAGAGCTGGAAGGTATTCATCTGCACTAGCTGGGGTACCATCATTCTAAATATAAGTCACTTATTTGGTGGCTATTTAGTAATGGGTGGATACTAATGCTTTACCCTACAAGCAGTATCATACATACTGCACTGAACTACAAATGGAAATACTGTTATCTGTTTTTCAGTCTTTAATTTTTGTACACTACATAGGTTGTCTACTACTGTACAAACATTGTCATCAATAAACATGGACAAATAGATCATACCTTTGAAGACTTAATGGCTTCAAAAATATTTTTACTGCACTGTGTTACACAAGCAATCTTGTCTTGAGGAGCCCTTTTTGAGTCCATTTCAATAATAGCTACAAAACAATAATACGTTTTATAACATAACAAACATTTATAGCTACTACTTAACTTTTCAGAGACAACAACTTGCGAACTAAAGTAAGTTATGTTTTTGATAACCCATTTTGTCAAACTATTATAAATGAAGCTATTCTGAAAATGACACAACATACGGTAATTAAAATTAAAGGATAAGAAATAGATAGTTTATAAAGTTTTTTCTATCGTCAATTTTGCAGCTTGCGATCAAGGGCGGTTTACATGTTTTTATCTAACTGAAGTTTCAGCTGGCACTTCTTTTTGTTGACAATAGTTAATCGATAAAACCTTCTTGAACTTAATATAATTTGCTTTTTGTAGTAATTGTTGTAGAGAATCGACAGTATATTGTAGTGGCTGCTCACTGTACCTTATGTTTCATTGCAGCTTGCTGTACCTTTATATGCAGCCTACATTCAAGGACAGCTTACAATCAAATATGCTAACGATACATAGTTCCACAAAAAAATGTTTCTAACATTAACCTATTACAATGGTTTTCAACCTTTTTCATACAGTGACCCATTTTGCAACCCAATATAATCAAACGACCCCCTTCCACAATTTTCAGCTAAACATATATGTAACGCTGTTGTGTATTCACAAGCGCAAAATAAATGCTCTCGCGACCCCTAGAAAAAAGGCTAATGAGTAATGATCCCCATCGGGGTCGCAACCTCCAGGTTGAAAACCACCGGTCTATTAAGTAAAATTTACTGTCCACTAATCCCATGAACTTCATGTTAAGTTTGTATAAATTCTTAAGTAATAAATCATACCTGTAATAGCTTTTAATGTGAAATCAGAAACAAATGGTTTCTGCTCATCAATATTTGCATCTAACATCGACGCCGTAATCCAATGTAAATTTCTGATTCTGGTCTACAAATGTTAATTGAAAAGAGATTAGTTTAGCTGAGAAACCATCCATGTACAATCTGCGAGAGTATTGTATTCATGCAACCAATTACATTTGCAAAATAAAATAAGCTAAAAAAGGTTTCTTGCTATACATTCATTGAAACAACACATAAAATAGTTTTGTTTAAATGCAGCTACTCTTATTATACATGATTAAAAAAGAACGCAACGATTTAAAACAACATAATTTTCATGACAGGACACACAATAAAGACACAGTTTACTTTGCTATTATACTTTGTCAGCAACTTTATAGCTAAATGCAAGGTTAAGCTTAGTATAAAAATAAGGTGAAGTGTAATATGATAAATATTAGTATTGCAATTTTACCTTAATAGTTATATGTATCCACTAACATATCATGTCACCTGGACTGTCAGATCCTGGGCTTCATCATCAGTTTGGTCATTACAAAAAACATGCCTGTACAGCCTGGTCATTATGAAGCGCTCAATATTGTCTAAAATTTTCTCCTGATGAGAGTCAGACATATATCCCTTGTAAGCAGCATGTGATATCACTCGTTCCTTCATGAAGTGATAAAAATCTTGAACCATGGCTGACTGTTGTTCTATTGTATGATTCTATGAAGAGTAAATAATACACATTAAAAAACAAAAAGAAGAACAAATACCGTATAGGAAATTTGTATTTTACAGCATGACATTGGAACTCCATCACACTAAAAACCATCGCTATATGCTAGTTAAAACAGTTATGCATCTATCATTATCAGCCTTCTACTTCATTAGGCATAAACTTCGAGATAAAGATGATAGCAAGAAGAAAAATGACATTCTACAAAAATGAACTCTAAATTTGTAATTGAACAGTGCAGTGTTAATAGCAATTACCAGTAATATCTCAGCAAATAACGCCTTCTTTTCTATAAATTGTTATACACCTGAGTGGAAAGCCAACTGGTGTTATTCAACCTTATTGTCATACAGTATATACCACATGGCTTTGCCCATATAAAAAAGTGCTTACATAGCATTTGCAAGGAATGAATCAGATACGTTAACTGTACCCGTAAATAAACCTTAGTCAAGGGTAGGCTAACTTTAAAACCACTGCATCTTGCTTGTCACTACAACATTAATTGGTACCACAAACAAGAAGTCAGTCCACCTTATAACTACGAAAGGAACAAACACATAAGTACCTCAATGTGGCTCACCTATCACTGTTAAAACAGCACTACAAATGAAGGAGGTACTATGTATTTTTTAAAAACATTTCGGTAAACGTTATGTAAGATAGAAAAATAATCAATTATAATTATTCGTGCATGAGCAATAATACTTATACTATATTCCAAATCCAGATGGATAATCTTCTTCATGTGTGTGTAAGAAAATAAGCTTATCCAGCATCATGTGCATTACTAGTAACTTATAAGGTGTTGTACCAAGCAAGTGCCACACTACTTTATTTGAATTATGAGCTGCTTTTCATGCCACATTTCATGCCTGCAGAATGCAATCAAAGAAAATTTCATGCCTGCATTCAACCAAATTATTGGCACTCTAGGAGTAATTTTGGTTTCTTTTCAAGTATCTCTTTTTTTTGTTGTCCAGGGCCTGACTTGCTGCTTAACATTTATTACAAACATATAACAACCGCCTTCAGTGGATACTTTTACAGGCTGCACTAGGCCACATAATCATGCTTTACATTTCAATCTTGATAAGGATCTTTACAACATCTTTTGCAAAGAGTGGCCAGAAATATTTCAATAAAGGGCAAATATGAAATGATAATTAATTTTACCAAAAAAATTCCACACTTCAAAGAATTTAACACCCGTGTTGCGTAATAAACACACACATAGATTATCTTAAATTACAAGCTCTTACTGTGTTAGAATGAAGTTTTTCTAAAAATATTCTACATTGTTTCATCATATCTTTTGCGGCTGGCTCTGAAAATTCTTGAAGAAAATTATGAAAATCTCGTGATGCTCGTTTGCTTTCATAACTCTGTTGTCTGTCTGGTAAGGTTGATTGATGTAAAGATGACCCTGATAAAGATGACATTATTTTAATTACTGTAGTACCATTTTTTAGAAAAAATTTCATGTAAATGCAAACACAGAGTTATCAATTAGTACTTGCTATCAATTCTTTAAAATAAAAAAAGTTTATTTGCCAGATTCATAATAATAATTCTAAAATGGGCTTACTCTTTGATGGGGAACTTTTCACAGATTTTTGTGCTAAGTTCTGGGTAAAACCAGATGTTGATTCTGATACAGGGGAAAAGAAATTCTTAAGTGTACGGCTGCGAAATCCCTTTGACTGAACTTTTTTTTCTTCAAATTCCTTAAATGATCTAATAACAAAGTTAATCTGTTGTTAATATTTAGGCACATCAAAAAACTCTTTTCTAACAAAATAGAGTGAAACTTTATTAGAAAGCAATCATGATGTCCAAAAAAATGCCAATGTGAAAGAATATGAGTCTCATTGAATCAGGGTAATTGAATACATTATTACTAGAGTGCAAAGTTTTGGAAGTTATGACTCATACACAGAAAACAAAAAATTTTTCAAAAACTTTTTATCTAACATTATTTCAGTCTGTTTGGGATTTGTCCCTTTATTGTGTTTTATCCGATTTTGTGTTTAATCATGATGACTATTAAAAAAGTTTCACTGTATTCACAAAGGACTTAGTCTAAAAAATAAATTTTAATACAAACAAATGAATTTAGGATATCTGAAAAATGAAGACAATATTGTTCCACGAACTCTAAATGCAACATCATAGTCTATAAATGTTACTATTTGTCAAGGAACTAACTCGAAAGTTAGATTTAATCCTAAGTTTCCAGGAACAAAATCTCCTAATCCAGTGTATTAAACATATTACGTCACAAGAGTCTAGCCAGTGAATTTACCAGCAGCTAATAAATTTGTTTTGCGTGGCTGGGACTTCAACATGTTAACTAATAAGATACATAGGCAGAGGTTGCAAGAAAATTTAAACGTACAATATTAAAATCATCATTAAAAGAGACGCTATTAGATTTTTACTTATCTTATTAGATTACACTAAACTTGTCATGCTACTTTATAATGCAACATGCAAAAAGACTGTGAAGTAATTTAGGGCGCTGCGTTTTTTTTTACTGAAAAATGATGCTGCAAACCAAAAAGAGCTGACCAAACCAATCCACTGCAATTAATTAAAAAAATACTAAGATTACCCAAAACGACTTTGAGTAAAAGGCATTTGACAGTTGTAAGCCATTAATATCTCGTAAGTGATTTAAGTAAAGAATTTATTTTGAACTTGACTCTAATCTATGAACTTTTTGCTTTTAAATATTAAAAGTTGGCCTGCGAGGCTCTGTCTAATATGGGTTATGAGTATGACGTTATGTACTATGTCCATACAAATGAGGACACCATTTTACACCAATGACAGAATAAAATCATGACATCAAGTTCACAATAGCCTCACTAATTCTATCAAATCAATTAATTCTCGTTTCTCTTCCATACTTAACTGATTACACTCTTAGTTTTATTCACAACATATTTAGGAGAGGGGTTATTAAGCCACAGAAACCCAATTGTTCGGGCCACAGGCCCTTTTCTTTCATCACACTTCCTTGTTTGTGATTACTTATCGGCTACAGGAAAACATATAATAGGCGAGTATTCAATGTTGAATATCGTTCAACGTTCAAATTATATATACACTACAAATTAGCAACTATTGTACATACAAATATGAGAATACATTTAATTTTAAGGCATTATGAATTGGTTTCTAAGACCTAAAATCCTTAAAAAATAAAAAAGTTTTCAGTTGGAGATAAAGCGAGAATTTTAGATCCAGCTTTTAAAAACTATTGCCTCAATGCAATGCAATCCTAAATATACCACTGGTGTTATTTAAACATTTCTTAGTTTATTCACCTTATATTGCTAATATCAATAAAATTAATATGGGTGTAACGTCTGGTATTGCGCACCTTCAGAAATGATACTACTAAAACGTGTCCATGTGCTTTGATAACATCCATATCAGAAACTACTACAGGAGCCTACCAATTTATAGCTAACACTAACTGTAATTAGCAATGCACAAAATAAGCACATAATCCACATGGTGTACATATAGTGCACAACCATACTTTGAAGAACAGCATTAAGCATGTATTTTCAAACTATAATTATTTTATATAGCATATAGAATGATTAGGCATTTAGTTTTGCTTGGCATTTTCACTGTAACCTACTGAAGGCTGCTAGTGAGAGATTTGAGAAAATGAAAAAGTTCCTTCCTCTAAAAATATGAAATATGTAGTATGAGTAAAGGCACATGCTAAAATAAAAATTATAATCACACCTGGAAAGTGAAGTTGGTTCTGTGCTAGAACGCTGGGTGGAAGACTCTTTATGATGAGAAGTTGATGCTACACTTGAAATTGCCTCTGCATTCTGCTGCTGCTGTAACATTCTCTGTGCAGGTGACTGCAGAACGCGGCCACTGGCAAGATTTTCTTGTTCTTGAAGCTTTTTAGCATATTCATGATCAAGGTTTATCTGGTTTTGCTGATACACCTCTCGCCAACATTTTGAACAATATCCCTGGATACACATAAGTAACAAAGTAAAGAGAACATAAAAACAAGTTGAAAACATAATCAAGTACATACTATTGCTATACATTTAGTAAGCTAATGAACCTCTAATCAGTCTAATGGGTAACCTCTAAGCTAACGGATATTTTAACTGAATACTGTATAATTAAGGGCTGTTTTATGATTTATTGCACGATATCAACAATGAGTACGTCTATGTTCAAAATTTATTGGTTATTTCTATGCATAGGCTGGTCCTAGAAACCTTTGCAAAGTGGAACATAAGATGAAAAAATCTTTTGATTTCTCATCACTCAAGCCCCAGTTACTGAGCTAGCCTTTGTGCAAGTTCCGAGTGTCACACATTTTAAAGTTGAGTTTTTTGATATAGTATTACCCAAATTTAAAACTGTCAGAACCAGGCCCACTGAACAGGAGTAAGTGTCATTAAAACCTTACACAAGGCCATCACAATGGTATAGCACCACTGGGTATCGAACACGAAACACGAGCCGCATTTATTGCAAGGCCAGTGCTCGAACCCCTCAGCTACCGAGCCGACACCGACATAAGTCCCTCATCAGTGTATATCAAAATTAAGAATTACACGCTATTTAAATTACAAGATGTAATTTATGTAAATTATTCCATAATACTGTAATGAGAGTTTTGCTAACCTGCCACTCGGAATTTCCGTAAAATCCACAACCAGATTTACACAATAATTCGGACTGATCAACATGAATACCTCTTCGTTGCATTATGCTGCCTTAATTTTTATAAAACCCTGCAGACAGATAAACAAAACAATTACCAGACTACAGATGACTTAAGATGCGGCTTCCACACAAAAATAATTTTAACGGGTATAATCCTCCCGATATAAATTTTGGCGTAAAAAGTCTGAACCCGTCTTTTTAGAAAACAAACAAAATTCCAAAATTTCCTACAACTTTTTGTTGAAACCAGGGCTATCTTACATCTAACAGCACTTTAAACTTGAGCTCGCTGAATGCAGTCTCGCTTTTTGCCAAAAAATTGATTTCAAGCCAATTAACGAGTTCTGTGGTGGTTGTGTGAACTTCGTTGTGGCATTTTCTATGCTGGCAACCTTGAATAAGTTATGATTTCATCTACCAAGGGAGTGACTTATTCTTCGATTATACTGTATTCATAGTAAGCAATAGTGGAAAATGTGGCCATGTACGCATGAGATTCATCAACAGGCAGGCTGTTGTTAATAATGGATGCGTTCAAGATTGCCTCTCAGAAGTCGTTTATGATAAGATCTATTTGTATTAGGTTATATTGCGGCCATTCCTTCCAACTATACATGGGTGCCAGCAGAAAATTTTCAAATGGTACGCAGTAAGTTGTTATATACCAGTAATGATACAATTGTATTATGCTCTATAAATCAACATTGTGTCCAGGGACGTTAAGGGTCTTTTTGAAAGCTTGGTCTGAAATTCTCACGCTTGTCAAACCCACCTCAAATGCAAAGAACGCAAAAATTTTGCCCCTTTATGCCTCAAAAATATGCCTTGCGCCTTGAAAAAATGACTCAAAATGAATCATATGGCAAATTATTGCGGATAATTCTAAAAAGCTGCATACAACAATTTTATAACGCGGTATAACCCGCTTCTTTTATCTTTTGTGATAAACAAAGCTGGTTTTGGGTATTTGTTTCAACGTTATACATATCGTTTGTAAAATAACCATTTGTATTATAAAATTCTCTGTTGGTATATCGCATTTCTCAGTTGCTGCACAGGTGATAAGTGCCATTTATAAAGCAGTGTGCTTGCGTATAGGCTGCTAATTAATTGCCAGTAAAGGACAAAAACTAATTATGGTTGGTTCTTTGTATTAAATTATTTAGCATGAAGCAAAGAGTAATTTTGTTTGATAAGACGTTTTAATCAGTGACGTAGCCTACTTTAAATGGAGTTCAGGAAGGGGGGCAACAGTTTTTATAATATGGTTCTAAAATTCCTACGTTTATTCCACCTTGCCCAAAATAGGTGGGGTGCAAAAATTTTGGGTTATTGTGCATGACAAACCCTTTACAGTGTCTCAAAATTTAAACTATTCTCATATTTTACATAAAATTCCTGCCAATTTATATTTTACAATTTTAAACACTGTACAGAACTATCTTTTGACACCGTGTACCCACCTATTACATGTTACTCTATTATGGTGTAAGCCAAAATATTGTTGCATGCAATCCAAAAATTGGGTTCTTATGGGGTCATGGCTCAAAGGGCCCGCCAATACGCTTGGTTTTAATGTGATTAGTTGATTACGTATGATTACATGTGATACAAGTTATTAAACGTGGTAATTATAACCAATGATGTATCTCATCAGTGGGTGGTAAATATGACTCTGAAACCAGCACGGTGACAGCCTAAAGCTTTTCAAGTTTAATAAATATAAATTCAGAAAACACAGCTTAGAAATGGTACGCACGTACATAAATATACGCTGCGGGCGCCTATGTTGCATCTTGCTTATCTTCCACCATGCCTCCTCCTAGGTCTGAAATACGGTAGTGGTCGCTTACAATTGGCTACGAAGTAACTTGGTGATAACTAGGGCCATTTTTATTTTGACCTAAAAAACTTTTTTTTTGACTTTATTTTTATCAAATTTTGACTTTATTTTGACCTAACGAAATTGCTTATTTGTAGAGGCCACAGTTCTTCCTCCAGTTACCCAAACATAATATTTTGTCAATTTCAGACCCAAACGTAATATTTTGTACAAAAGTCAAGGTGTTTTATGTATTATAAAAAGTGTGTCGTGTTTTTTGGCGATAGATTTAGGTAGCTTGTGTTATTTTGTCCTTGTGAAAAGGACACTTTGTCTCGATTTTCTCCGCATGGTAAATTCTAATAAACAGCAAATTAAACAGGGAAGAAGTAATGTAACCCTCTTCACGCGGCATAAGGATTACTTAAATACGTAACAATGAATAAACAATGGACAATTTGCGATAAAAGTTACTGCTGATCCAAGTGGGCATTGCGACTTATTTCCTGCTTTTATGGGTTAATATGGTTTAATTGTGTCGCAATTCCTGATTTACAATGCTTCCACGAGGATTTTTACAAAAATAACTCTCAAGAAACAGAAAAACTTTGTCAAAACCCATAATTTCACAAATTTTGACTTTATTGAAAATTTTGACTTTATTGTAAATTTTGACTTTATTTTGACCTATTAACTTCTTAGAAACACCCCCCTAGGTGCTGAAAACAACTTTATTCTTTGATTCGGGGTCAGACGAGGTCCTTAAAAATTTTTGACTTTATTGACTTTTGCGGGCCCTAGTGATAACCTAAGGCCTAAGGCCTAAGCTATAAGTACGTGAAAGGTCCGTGGGTTGAAAGGTCCGTGGGTTGAATCGTCCGCGGGTTGAATCGTCCTGAGTTGAATCGTCCGCGGGTTGAATCGTCCGAGTTGAATCGTCCGCGGGTTGAATCATCCGGGGATTGAATCGTCTATGGCAGGGGTCGGCAACCTTTTGCACTTAAAGAGCCATTTTAACCGATATTCCACAAAATAAAAATCAATGGGAGCCGCAAAACTATTTTCACAATAAAACGAAAACGACACTCTGTAACAAAACTGTCATGTGTCGCATTTATAAAAGCAGTTAATTCAGTAAGAAAGCAAATGAATTTGTCCACGAATCGTTGAACGTTCT
Source organism: Clavelina lepadiformis (assembly GCF_947623445.1). NCBI lineage: Eukaryota > Metazoa > Chordata > Ascidiacea > Aplousobranchia > Clavelinidae > Clavelina > Clavelina lepadiformis. Next base: position 14,772,747 of record NC_135241.1, read on the forward strand.
GGTTTCTTCAGACACTTTTCTTTTCTTAGATTTACTCATAGTTGGTTGGCTGTTACAGCCTGCGCACTCTCTAACTAGTCTAACTGCTGCTAGTAGACTGCTAAAAACAACCTTTATGTTTATCGACTAATTATGACGTCACAACCAGAATGATTATGCTTTCATTTACTATAATGTGCTCAGTGAGATAAAGACGCGAGTGTTCTTCAGTTTGTTTCTACTGTAGCAATAAATTAATAAGAGCCGCATCAGAAGGATGAAAGAGCCGCTTGCGGCTCCGGAGCCGCAGGTTGCCGACCCCTGGTCTATGGGTTGAATCGTGCTAGGTTGAATCGTCTGACCACCAAAACTTAAAGGTACAGTTCCAATTATATCTTTCAAAAAAACAAATAAGTTTAGGTGTAGGATATTTGTGTGGTACTGACCGCCACAACTTGAAAGATAATATTTCAAAGATAGCAGGCCGATTTGGAAAGACTTCATTTGACTTGTGTTTTAGTGCTTAAAACACTCGACTTGACTCGTGTTAACGTGGAACTTTCTATTGATTTGACTCGGGTCCCAAAACAAATTAGCCTATTTTAAATAGTTGTAAAATCGTTTTTTATATTTGTGAAAGAATTTATTCAATAATTACTGTGCAATACATTCTACTGGACGTGCGAAAGCGTCAGAAATGGATAAAATCCGATTTTGTGCTTATGTTTAATTAACGTTACGAGTATTCAGATTTAGAAAGAAACAAAAATAAATCGTAAATGATAACTTCTTTGTGACTTGGCCTGTTGTTAAAACATGGACTTGATAAACGTTACTGCCTTGACGTTTGTTACAAAAACATTAACACTTATATGGGTTTATCGTCCTGGGTCAAAACGGAATAGAACCTTGCCGCGTTGCAAACAAGTCGTAGACACGGCCGGCGACTTAAGTACTACCAGGGTCAATACAAATTTTCAATTTCAAACTTTTAAGCGGGGAACGCAACCAGATGGGCGGAGGACAGCAGATATAGTCCATACAATGGTTCATAGGGTGAGCAGAAATCCAAGACAATGGAGCAGGTGCAGGGTGATGGAACGTTTGGTACACGGCGTCGTGTGGCAATAACAATCTTTTGGGTTCGAAGCAAAAGTCTTCGACTCTGGACGAAGAGTGCTTCATTCATTTTATTTTTCGTCTTCAATGTTGGGGACGAAAAACTGTGTTGGCGCAGGTGATCACAAACATATTAGCAGTTATGACAATAATTTCCACAAATTAGACGGGCAAATGTGGCAAGGCCTGGAGGGCAAAAACGTGCATTACGGACTAATACGGGCTGGTAAAAAGTTATTAGCGTCAGCACGGCCACCAAACCCAATCTTATCCCGTTTGTGCCGAAAGGTTGACGACACGAATTAGCGACGATTTAGTGGTTAAGGTGAGGTATATTGTGCGATTATTAAGACATGGACATATCATCGTGCGTTTAATTATCGCATTTGGAATACCATATTGTTCGTTATAGGGTGCATTTTGAGCAGAGTGGTAAACGGGACATAGATTGCTAACCCAAAAATTTATTTCAAGTCCGAATTACCCCCAAAAGTTAAATTTACTGGATGAATCAAAGTCATGTTTTGATGCCATTCTTTTTAAAGTTAAACTTTGCTCCCTGCGGCAAGTTTTGAGCACTCTGCGGGCGTGTACATTTGTTTAAAGAAAGTGAAATTTCTACGCAAATGTGGCAGAATGTGAGTATAAATTCGGGCTAGAATTTTTTTCAAGCTTAGCCCGAACCCGGCTTACAACTCTGTTAGAGTGACCGTTAATTGTGTTATAGTATCGTTAAGAACACATCTTTAGAAGAGACGTGCATAACATATGTCATCATCGACCTGCCTTGGAAATATTATTGGTACAATATTTCTTTAGAAGAAGCGTATTTCAAAACCAATATGCTTCACACCATATGAAACACATGTTAGGAAGAAATCTCTGAATGTTTCTTAAATAGCTGCAGATTAATTTGTGCCGATTTCGTTGCTTAGCTCATGGTCAGTTGATGCCTGTGACGCTTCGCGTGGAGTCTAACGCGTTGGTTTTCTTTTTCACTGTAGAATGATTCTGGTTTTGCCGTGGTAAGGGATGTATCTGTTCCTGACGTTCCGCAGTAAATTTCTTCTCGGTAATAAAAGTGACAAGTTTTTGTTTACTATAAAGCACAAAGTTTACAATGCATACAAAAAATCAAGAATCCGTCCAACCACATTACTACAACATAGTATCAAAAACTTGTTAATGAATTAAAGCAAAGTCTTTGTTGCCCTATGGAGAGATAAGCAACGCTCACCAACAAAAATGATGTATTTTAGCCGTATCTGTGTAATACGCTCCGTATGCTTTAGGTTTTTTGTCATATCATATATTTTTTATCATATCATATATTTTTGCGTTTTCAATGAAAATATTTAAAAAAGACAAAAAACTAAGTGTTGGGATCACTTACTTAGAAAAATACACTAACAATACTGCATTCTCACAAAAAGAACTTGAGATAAACTTGTAACTTGGTAAGACATTCCACAGTGAAAAAATGATGGAAAAGAATCTTGGGTAAGAATGCCACATACGACAAACAGATGTAATATACAGTACAAAATAAAATAACACAAAACAGGTATAAAGCAGGTGATCGATATGTGCAAAAAGAATTAGAATTATGAAAAAAACAAGATGAACACATAAAAGTGGATACAATACACAGTAGACGCCACTCAATAAATCCACCTTAATCTCAGCCGATTTCGGATTTAACAAGCGGCGATTTTAGGTAGCAGAACAACAATATTGTAAAAATGCCATAAATCATATACTTAACACAGAAAATTATATGTATGTTTAATTGGAAATGTCTTTCTATAATGAAAATCAGATTAATATCAATTTCAGTTTTCAGGGCATTAATCATACCATGTCTTTATCATGTCATACAAGTGCAATATATTCGAAAACAGTTAGAATAAATTTCCATTGTCGTTCTCTTGCACATAAAATGTGGAGTTTTTAACTGGGATTTTAAAATGTATTTTAAAGGGGAAAATTGCATCCCAGGCAAATTGGATTTATTAAGCGGCTTCTGCTGTATTACTGAAAAATAAAAGAATATTTGAATTGTAATTACCGTACAAAAAGTTACAAAAATTATACATTATGCAACATATTAAACACTTACTGTCACAATTTTCACATTGGTCTTCAATAATATCGACTACAGTAAGGCTCAATTATTCTGTTTTGCGTTACAAGAAATTAAAAACAGTTGTTTACTAAAAGAAGATATGTTTGCAGTTTGCGCCATATGTTGAGTAAATGGAGAAGTAGCTAAACAGTATTTGGTGCAGAAAACATTACCAACAACAATACCATATACAGTAATACACTTTCAATACCAAAAGTTAAACAATAAAAGCAGGTTTTGTGAAAAAGTCATGGTAAATGTTCACTGAATAAAAATTTTATTTATTGTTAATTCGTAAGTAATTAGCTGTATAAGTAAAGCATACAGACAAAGTTTTTGTGGTAAAATAAGAAACAGAACATAGTTTGGCACTCTTAAGGTTAACTTTGTATTTTTTGACACGAGCTTTCGCAAGCATAAGCTGCTTTTTGTGGTAATACTTTAGTGGCAAGGCCTGAGCTTTGCCTAAATTTTATAATCTAACCATACTAGGTAGAAGCTAAATGTGAATGCAAAGGTAGTTAGCTGTCTGTAAAGACTTCGAAGTAATCACATAGAAAAAACATAAACAACAACCAGTTGATCACCTACAAATATTTAGAATGATGCTGATTTCTTAAATCTTAGCATTTCTGTTACACACGGGTTTTTAGTTATATACATACCAAAGCTAAACTTAGTTAGGACTAGCGCTTTCCAGTTATTTGCGGCATGACTGATGTAACCCAAAGTAAGTTTTTATACTAGTAACATAACCTTTCTCTTCTTCATTAAGATATGCATTTTCCTGCATTTCTGGGCGATGTGAAACAAATTTTGATAAAATACTTTGTGGTCGGGAAGCCAAACAATTTCGCAATAAAATCTTCCAATCACATGTATCTGGGATAAACTCTGAAAATGAAAACATCAAATTAAATACACCATACTAAAAGTAGAAATGTAAGTCAGTTATGAAGTATGATCATTTTGGAGACAAATTAAACATACACAATCATGCTGAACAGACTACAATGTCGGTACTGTACCTTAAATATTACAGCATGATTAAAATTCATAGCCAACCACAAAACAGCATGAAAACATTACAAAAAACTTAATTGCAAAAAATTATCACTTCATTCTGTACTACTCAGCTATTGCAACAGGATCAATGAAGTAAAATTCATACCTTTAGGCGGTAAAGTTTCTGTATCCATATTCAACTGCTTTGAAATGTAATTTTCATTTTCTTGAAGCAAGTGACTGATTTCCATCAAACTTTTGTTCACTTCTTCATCAAAACAAAAGTTTTCATGCTTCTGGTAATGCAAGTTATCCATGGTATTACCTAATTCGATGAAATCGCTAAACACTTCATCTGTGCATTCTTTAAAACTACGAATTTCTTTCAGAAGGCTTCTTGCGCCTAAGCTCTCAGAATTAGAACACGAACTTTCTAATCTGCTAAGGCTAAGCAGATTTTTCCCAATAACTTGCAACCTTGAAATAACTTCATCAGGAAAATTGTGTAGAATAGAAGAACTTCCACTATTTCCGTCAGACAAGATTAGGTGTGCAAAATACAACACAATATGAGAGCCATAATGATTGCTTTGCAACAAACCATGGCAATTATTTTTAGAAAGTTCCTCATCAATTTTCACTAAACAATGAACGGCAGTTTCACTTAGTCCCATGCAGCACAAACTTAAATTGCTAATAACAATGCTTGTAAATAGGTATATTAGGTCATCTTCATCTTCATTTGAAACAGCTGATAAAATATCATGAAATTTCGAAGGCAACTTTTGAAGAATATGTCTGCTAAAATGTGACCAGGTGTTAGCTTCAATAAACTCCAAGGACTCTGAAACAGCTTTTATTACTGCGGAATAAACAAGTTTCAAGATAAATGTTTGCCATGGAAAGATATTAATATCATTGCATTGATCACTACGAACGAAATTGAAGCCATCAATAAACATTGAGGATGAAAAATTTTCTGAAATCTTTGCACTTTCAATGAACAAAGATGCAAAAACAGCAGGCTGCTGAGAAAAGAGTTTCAGTACTAGCAGCTGTACCTCTTTGCATGTCTTTCCGCACACTACCAGTGATCCTGATACCAAATTTCGTGCCAAGAACAAATTATCAGACATCAACATTTTAAAAGTGAGTTCAGCCCAGTTTTCAGGATTAAAAACCAATAATTTCATACTGCAAATTAAACGAGACAGAGAAGGTAAAGTGTTAAATGATCCACCCCAACCTGATGGAAAGAGTGCAGGCTTCACTAAAGAAAGCCAAGTATAAGGAGTTACATCTAGTTGCAATCCATCAACTGCAGAAGAAGCAGAGAACAAATCTGAGAGCGGACAGCACAAAACCAAAAAACAAGTAAATAAATCTGAGCAAGCTGAGTGAATTTTAGCAATCAAGTCGTTCTGTTCATGTCTATAGACTGATTTTTCTCGAGGGCATATTTCATAGGTACAGGAAATAACTTTCCACAAAAATTCTGAGCAAAACAACATGATACTATGCATATCCAGTTTTGTTTGACCAACACGATTGTAGGATGGCAAGCACATACAGTACCTGTTGCAGAGAATGGAAAGTGAATCACAGAATATTTCAGCAACAATATTTTTTGCCATTTCATGGGAATACACTTTGCTGAGACTCCCAGATATGTTCTTTAGGTATACCTCCCACATTTCTACTGAATACGAACAATTTTCACCTTCACAAAATTCCCGTGGATCTTCCCAATAATTGCTTTCTGCATCATGAAGTATAGACGAAAACAGCTTAGTTTTATGATATTGAATTGTATGCTGGTATATCTGCTTGTGCAGTTCTTTATAAAGCTGAAGAGTTCCATGAAAAGGAACTCTATTATCATTGCGCATTTTGTTTGTACAATATTGCAAAACAGCAACAATATCTGCAGCACTTGCTAAAAGAATTGATAAGCACAATGGTGATATTTTCTCAGAAATATCTTCAACCAAATTCATGAAAAATGTCTTCAATTCTTTCATGCTCTGGTTTACAGCATCCAGGAGGTCTGTTTGAAGTTTAAGTAATGGCTTGTATCTTCCTCCTAATACTCCGAAAGGGAGGAGTTTTATTACCAGCTCGAGGATGGAGCCAACATTTTTTAAGACCCGTTTCGGAAAAGGTTTACCAGTAAGAAGTGTACTTGATAGAGATGGTATATGCCACTTTTCTAAATGTAATAATTGAGAATTTTCTTTTGCCTCTTGCAACAGTGCCTGTGTCATTTCACCATAACTCTGTGTTAGGCTGGCTGATAAATATGGGGCCAAATCTTTAAGTGTTTCATACCAATCCCAATAAGCAACACCTGGCACTGATTTTTGTAATATAGATTTTTGGCTTGAACGTATTAGATCAGGAAGTTCAAAAGAGTGCTTCAAAACACCTTTTGTTAACATTACATTGCTGCTGTGTTGAGCAATGGCAATAATATCTGATTTTTCAATGTCATTTTCTATTAATAGATACATGTTAATAATTTCTGCCATTCCTGATAATATTTCCACTGGCAAATAAGTGTCAGTGGCGACAGCTGAAGAAAATTTCAATTTATTTTTTTGGTTGGAGTTGTCTTGTTTCTCAGGCTTCTGCTTCAAGGATATTTTATTTAAAGTGTCTGTTATAGATCCTGCCAATGTAAATAACTCAATAGAAAGTTTTTCCAAAATTGTCTCTTGCAAAAATGTCATAACTTCACTCTTTTCTTTATAAATATAACCACAAGTCAGAATAAGAATCACATTGCTTATGAGCTGTCTTGCATTAACAGTAAGATTTAAAATATTTACTTTTAGTTCTTTGAAATTTGATAGCACATTTGCAACATAAGTCAAATGGTGCTGAAGCAACAAATCCATTTCTCTGGAAACAATTGAAATGAATTTTTCCTCTGTAGTTTTACGTCCAAGAACAACCTGGACTTTTTGCAAGAGAGTACATAGTTTGTGAATATCATTACTCATTGTATCAACCATTTTGATGTTTTCAGCATTATGCTTGGTGCTCAAAACTGCAAACATTTCTTTTACTTTTCTGGCATAGTGTGTACCTAAATGTAGCAAAAGTTTTTCAAAGGAATCCTGCACATTGTGATCCTCTTCACACAAACTTTCACTTGGATTGGTAGCATAAGAGGCTTCATAAATTGATGAAGAATGACTTGGCTTTTCATAATTTAATGGCAGCAAATGACCTAGTTGTGGGGAAAGATGAACCAAAATCTGAAAGATATCATCTTCTTTGCCACTTTCAAATGACTGGCATATGAATCGTATTCCACTTTCTAGAACCTCATCATAGCAATGGTCAGAGTTCATGATGTTTTCAAACGCTCTAATGATAGGTTAACTTACATGCTAAACAATAAACAAGTAGCAATTAAAAGTTTAAGTAATCAAGTAAACATTTTATTTGCATTACATGTCCTTTATTTAATCTATGGTACTAAATTATTAGTTGATGATAACTGCATGTCCACATTACAAACTGTTTGTAAAATTAATTGTACAAGTAATCGTATATTGTTTGTTAAGTTGGTAAAGCAAACACAGGCAAGATATCTACAGACAATGTCTAGTCTTCAATAGTTTTTTTTTCCACTTTTAATTAGAAATATATACCTAACATAACTTTCCTAGCTTATTTAGGTCACCTTTATGGACCGAGTACATATCCATTGTCTCAAAATTATCACTGACTTTTAAAAAAAGTACCTATATATAATAAGCCGCAAGCCAATTCTTAAAACTGCAATTTTTTAACTCAGTAAAAGGTAGCATGTAATTATATTCGTAAAAGGCCATACAAGGCAAGTACCGAACCAATGTATGAAAAAAATGTAAATTGTTGTTTTTAAGTTAATCTGACTTTCTACATCGAAACTAATCTGAAATATTTCACCTTATCTTTTAAATTACTGGTAATCTACAGCATACAAAAACTTGATTCCTTGAACTAGCTCAAACTAAGACTGTCTGTTCAAGCAACTTTAATTGTGAGGGTAACCTAAAAAAGATAGAGACGTTTTAACCATGACATAGTTGTTGTTATGTTGAAATGCGTCACTGCAGTAGTTCCAAAACCGTGGTATGCTACAGTTAGAAGATCTTCCAGATGATGTGCGAAAAATTACTTAGGTTTATTGGAAATCAATCAAAATAATAGTAAAAGATCTTCTAGTTCATGCAGTAAGCATTATTTTTTGGCAATGTTTTTTATGTTTGAATAAATATCACGCTCTACTTCCTTAGTAAACCTGATGTACAGTACTGGATCGTAACAAATGTTTTTCTTTGTGACATCACAGTTTTGCAGTTATTATTTGAACAATTTTGCAGTCAGTTTGTAGAGTTGAAAATGTTGGTCAAGCTTTGATTAACAAAATATCAGAAAAAACAAAGAATTACTTTTTTCAAAGCTAATAATAGGGAAAGCCTTACTATATTTTTATTGTCTACAAAGTTGATGGTGGCTGAATCTTGTTAATCCCAGTTTATAGTAAAATAAAAAACAAGATATAGATTGGAACTCTGAAGGTTAAATTTATTTTTGATTTTTCTACACGAGCTTTCGCAAACATAACCTTGCTTCTTTAGATGTAACAAGTAATATTTCTATTGATATATTTTAAATTGATTTTTATATTGCATTTTTTTTCTGATATTCAAAAGCATTGGGCCATGGACCCCTCAAAAGCCAAAATTTTGGGTCTTCATTTGTTACAACTTTATTCCTTTCAGTCATCACATTTTTTTTGCTTGTGACTCTTTGCCAAGAAAAATCGTTGTCTATCTCTGTTTAATCATGAGAGGTGAGAGTTTGGATCAGAGTGGATTAGTTTTAAATCAATTTCCACTTTGGAAAAAAAGTGATTTTAACTTGAAAAATAGTGTTATTTCAATTCACAGCCTAGGTGTAGCTTAGTAATTTAATCATGAGAAGTGACAGTTTGGGTCAAACGGGATTAGTTTTAGATAAATTTACACTTTGGAAAAACAGGTACGGTGTTTTAAGTTGAAAATTACCATACATTTTAATTCACTGACAAGCATAATTGTTGTTCATCATATTCGTATAACTTTCCTACTTCGGTAAACAACATCCGGTAAAAAAGTGTCTACAGTACTTCATCCGCTGCCGTTTACTGAAGTATGAAAATAACAATTGTGTAACCGGCTGTTTACCGAAGTACCTTTTTCCAAATTCGGTGAAATAGACGCTGTCTTGGCTCCGCCACTACGTGTCATGCCTAAGTTGAAATGGTGGAATGCACCTTGGAGCCTTATAGTGGACGCCAAAAATAATGTCTTTGCACGTTTTACTTCTCATCGAAAACTGCCTTACTTTCCAGTTGGGCTGATGTGGTTATACAACTTACCGGTACGGCGGTACTGACACTGTAGCAGCAGTTCGGTTATTGTGACCATATAGATATTATGACCAAAATGGTCTGGTCCTACAGTGGTCATAATAAGCAAAGACTACTCAACGATAACTAAGTAAATAAAGCCTTACTTACATAACTTACTAGCCTATTTGTCTATACTGCGTAGCCTATAGACTAGTGTAGCTGTAGGCTATCGGTAGTGGTTACTGCAGTTGCTAAAAGTTATGTATTGTCATGGAATGTCAATGTAGACAGTCGCGTTGTAGACAACCAGTATTCTTAAGACTTACATTTCACAGATGCGCATTTTCTATGATGAAAATTTCACAGTACACCTGAAGAAGCACGCTTATGATTGCGAAAGCTCGTGTCGAAAAATATAAAGTTAACCTTCAGAGTGCCAAACCATATTCTGTTTTTTATTTTACTTTAAAATTTGTTTACACGGTTCAAACAACATCAATTTTATAGTTGGTTTTAGCTATACGGTTAGCACCAGAGCTACTTCAAATTGATTAACATAAATATTAAAATATAGCATGAATATTTCCAGGTGTTTGTATGTTACCATAAACAAAAAATACACCGCTTGACTTTTCTCACTCCTCGATGATATGATATGAATTCGAAATGTTTGTATGTGATGGTTACTAAGTACAAACGTATCAACTAAGATATCTATGTGATGCACAGCTGTCCAAAAAAAGGAAAAAATTGGCTAGTGACGTCAAAACCGTTTCGTTGGAAGCCAAGTCATGTGAATGCAGTTTGTTTTGAGAATTCATCTGAAATGTTATTCGTGGCCTTTTAGGTTTCGTGAAGGTGCCGAGTTGAAGTGACACGAAAAGTTGACAAAGACGGTGGAAAGAAATTTGTTGAAGGCCGATAAAGTTTAAAAGTAATAGGATTAAGGACTAGGCGTGTATTACATTGAATGCGCATTTGGACATTTGTTTTTACCCGAAAAAGGCCCTAAGCCAGTGATTTTCAACCTTTTTAGTGCCAGAGCCAAATTTCAAACCTAAGGTTTGCAAGGAGCCGCATGAAAAACAACAGTCTAATTAAAAAAAATACTTAAGAAAGCAACAAAAACTCACAAGAAGACGAAAAAATATGCAAATTTGTTTAATGTGAAATTTGACACTGATTTTGACTTTTTACAAGTGTGTCAAAACGAGGCGTAATAGTAGAGGCTAACTAATTAATACTGCTGAAATAGCTATTTCTTTATTGCCATAGCTTAACGATCAGGACTAAATATATTATGATGTCACAAACCACAAAATGATTTCACACAGCAGGACGGTAGTAACCTGGTAAGATTAGTACTTAGTACACGGGATCCTTGCTGAGACAATTCACTAATTCCTGATTTCTTTTACTTCCTTTGTTACAATTCTGGTGCAACTAATTAATTTTTCACTAAGTTAGTGAGAGCCGCAAAATGTACAGTTGAGAGCCGCAGTTGAGAATCACTGCCCTAAGCTATTGTCAAGTCTGATGCTAACTGGGCCTACATGCCTACCCTAGAGGCAAAAGTGGAGTAACTTTAATAACCCAGGCTACTTGGGGTAAATTTTGATCCAATGCCTGAGCTTTGATCACTTGATCTCCACTAGGGCGAATAATTGAAAATGTAAATTAATGTAGTTGGCCTATTTATCTTAACTTGTCTGAAACTACTTGATTTTAAAATTGAACTTAATAAACACGGTATGATCGAAATTACATTTTCCTTGATTATATTGGCTCACAGAATAAGAATTTGTACTGTAGTTCAATACAAGCAGTTATGATCTAAAATGTAGCTCTACAAAGAACTAAGAATATCTGGTTAGATTAAGTTGAGCTAATATAAGACCGGTATATGGTAAATAAGACAACATATATATGTTGTTAAATACTAAACATCATAGCAAAATTTTGTCAACAGAAGTTGCATGTTAAGAAGTAAATAAAGCATGTAAAACTTTCAAATTTCAAATATATAGGCCTACTTACTACCTGTCCAGATCCAGATCACTGGTAACGTAAAGTTGACAATATCAACCAATGACATCATGATATGAATGTGATTTTTGGTGTGCCTTAAGCTGCAACGTAAAGAGTCAATCATGGTTGAGGAGTTTCTTAATAAAAAGCACACTATAGCTCTAGTAAGCTCTACCATAGAACAAAAAATTGCAAAATTAATCCAAGTTGTCTCGTTTTTTGGTATAGGTCTACCAGTCAATTTCAAAACTGTGTTTGACTTTACTTTCAGAAAATCCATTGTTATAAAATATTGTTACATTTGGTTTACACTTACAGTATATTCTTCGAAAGGAGTGACGTTCGAGTGATTGTTTCCAATTTATTTCCAAGCTTGAGAGAGGTTTAGCCTTCTGCTGGTAGTGGAACCAGTAAAATCATGGACTCCATTTTCTCCGATAATGCTACTTTTGACATGATCTTTGCTGAGATGGATATTGATAATTTGAACTCACTTGCCAATGACTTTAGTCAACTGCATGACAAACAAGATTATTCTGCTAAAGTGGAAGAAGAAACTGATTTTTTGGATGAACTATTAAATCTTGATAATGAAGCACACGGGTCTAATGCTAGTGTTGGAATTATGGTTGATGCAGAAAAGTATTGCTCATCTCAAACTCAGGTATGTTATTTTGCAGGATTTTCAAACTTTTTTGGACTATGGCCTGCAAGACCAAAATTATCAAGTTGTTGCAGTAGGTCACACCCAGAAAGAGGAATTCCAATTTCAATAAACACTGCACAGTACTAAATAATATAACAAATAACCACTTTAAAAAGAACATTCATAGTGTCACTGGAAATTTAAAAATTCAAGCATATTTAATTCGGATTATCGTAATAACTACTGTATTGCTACTTTTTTCACAGAAAAGAGCATAATCAAAAAATCGGTTTACTTACAGTTTGCATTTAAAAGGGATAGTCCTACAAGCCTAATTGTGCTGAAATTTAGCTGAACAGATGTTCACTCAGAACCTAGTTTTTGACGTGACAACAGTTTTGAAGTCACATCAAAAACTGGTTACTTCATTTAATGTTTGTACATGCAAGCGACTGCAAAACAATGGCACATGATGGCTGTCTGGACGTTGCCGTTGTTAACCGTTTTCTCTGCGGATTGCCCACAGATGGAAGATAACATATGTTGCAACTCTTTTACAGTAAATGGTGGCCTGTATTAGGGACCTGATAACAATTGATCAAGAAGAGTCATATATGAAATGTAGTGTGAAGATAATTAAATCTCTGTTTTTCATAGATGCAGTTACCATGCTAGTTGTCACTGCCAGCAAGTTCATATACCATCATTTTTCCATGCACATTTTAAGCTTTTTAGGTTTTTCCTATCAGTTAACTCATAATATTATCAATGGCGTGTTGCGGCAATGACAAAAAAAAACAGAATGAATGAACAAATGAATGTCCTTGGTAACTTTTTAAGAAATGGCTTCTAGGCCTACTATGTAATATATATGATTACTATCTTATGTTATCTGGTCCTAGCCTAAAATAGTGATCGTCTTGGCATTAGTGTATTATAAATGAATGAAAAAAATATTGTTAGCTGACCAACAGGAATAAGAATTTAGAACAGAAGAGGTAGAGATATAAAAAATATATGTTAAATATATTTATATATGTATATATATCTTATATAAATATAAATGTGGACTTTATTAAATATATGTTATAAATAGAAATTATGCAGCATATCATTCTAGGGAAGGGATATAGCTGTCGTGATTGTGTTCTTAAATTACGTGTTTACTTTTCCGAACTCAAATTTAAAATCAAGATTTATCTTGGAGATTGTGTGGTAATTATCTTTTTCCATTTATCATCTTACAGTAAGATCTTTTTACATGTTGTTAAAGGATGAAATTGGTGAAGAGCTCCAAAGAAATTTGCGATTGTTGAAAGCAGTGCAAACTGATCATGATTATATCTCTGTGATGCCTAATACTTCTGATGATGACACTTATTTATCTACTTCAATAATTCAACACAGCTCTCCTCACAGTATAAGTGATAGTGGAATTTCGTCAGTATCAGGGTACGAATCGTACTCACTATTGCAACTCTTTATAATTAATAATTATACAGCACAACAAAAAAAAATTTTCCAGTGCCGGAAATGTCTTAGCGGTTTTAAGGTATTTTTAGGATACTGAATCTGAAAATGGCATCGGTTTTACCGAATTGGGTTTACTTTTTGAGATATATATTCAGGGTTGCCATCAGTCTCAACTCAAAAATAAGGACAACTAGAAAACGAACGAGGAATACCACCTTAAACAGTGTACAACAAGAGAAAGCAACCAATGTTCCTAAAAAAAAAAAAAAAAAAAACAAGACACTATCTGCATGTTCATAATTTTGGTATCTCTTTGGTACAAAATTATCCGTAAAGGTGACAAAATGCCCAAAATACGAACCTCTGCCCTAAAAATAAGACGAAAATAAGGACGCAAGTGAAAATAAGGACATTTCTTAGAAATAAGGACAAACATATTTTCTAAGACACGGACCTTTAAAATAAGGACAAATCTTATAATTAAGGACGGTATGGCAACCCTGTATATATTGCTGTTTTAATATTTTCATCTGATACTTGTTATCCGCATACATATGCATCTTATGAAGTTTAATGTTAAATTCACAATATTCATTCGTTCATTTTATTTTTCGTCTTCAATGTGGGGAACGAAAAAGTTGTGCTGACGCAGGTGGTCGCAAACATATTAGTAGTTTTCGACAATTTTCACAAATTGGACGGGGAAAATGTGACAAGGTCTAGAGGGCAAAAACGTACTTTACGGACCAATCAGATAATGTAAAAAAGTCATTAGCGTCAGTACAGCCACCAAACCCAAATTATAAACAGATTATTAAAACATAATTTAACACAAAAACACGCAATTTAAACACATTTAACATAAAACAAAAGTTACGCTGATAGTTTGGCATGACATAAGCATTGTGTTACTGTCAAGATGAAACCGACCTGTGTGTCTGGATGGAAGAACACAAACCTTACTAACCCAACCCCACCCCATATTGTGATAGAGTTGGTATAAAACTACTCCAGGAATAGGATAAACCTCATTTTGATATAAAAAAAACTATACACATTGTCATATTTTATCATTTAGAAGAAGTTATTATAACAACAATAGACACTTTCCAGCCTGATTAATCTTTTACAGCATGATAATCCAAAGGAAGGTTGATAAACTCTCCATTCCAAAGTCTGATACTGTGAATCATCAGCCAGAATCCTGATTCATTTTGTTACATCTGTGGTGAACATACAGCATAAAAGCAAAGAGAAAAACATCAAAAATTTGTCAGGCAAGGGTTCTTTCATACTTCAAGAGTAAACCTTTGTGGCCAAGGTTTTTCATTCATTGGGCTTCCTACAAGGTATACAAAACCTGTGCAGAGGTGCTAAAGTTGTGACGAAATGGAAAAAGAAAAGCTTGAACTTTGGGATCTTATACAGTGTGGAGAGAACCAAAAAGTATTGCATGGTGAAGTTAACAGGTTTTAATCGTAACAAGATAAAAGCTGAGTATCCTGGCTTGGCATCAGTGAGGTGACCAGTGGTGCACTCTGAAGGCATTCCTGGTTCTGTCTTGGCATCACTGCCACACATTTAAGAATCAAACACTGAAAAACCACATGAGAGGCAATGTAGAGGAGTCAACAGTGGTAGTTGCAGCGATCGTGACAAGATTTTTTCAACTTCTAAACCATTTACTCAAGGAGGACTTAGAAAAATACCTCTGCGATTGTTTCCTTGGTTTGAGCACTGAAAAACTTATAGCATAAATTTTTGATGGCCCACCATTCCCAAACTCATGATAGGCTCAAATTTCAAGAGAAATTTGCTCGATACTAAGCTTGCTGCTTGGCTAGTTATATTACTGCCATAAAAAATTACTTCTGAAACCATACAGTAGAAAACTACTTTGAATTAGCACATTAGCTACTTTGAATTGAACTAGCGGGCCCCAATTACATTTTTGTGTGGGCTGAATGTGACCTAAATGTGGCAATATCGCAACAAAACCTTCATGGTTTGTATATAATAATGCGAGAATGAAAGAAAATCGTGTTAAAAAGCCCTTTGATTTCTGTACATCATGAAAAATAAAACAAATACAAATTGGCAATTTTTATCATTTTTCGCTATTTCTCAACCAAAAATTTGAAAATATCTCAAAAAGTAGAACCAATTGGAATAAAACAACTTTATTTTCGGATTCAGCGCCCCAAACATACCCCAAACGGTTGTATATCAGCTGAGTGACAGTTTATTTGATTGACAGTTCATTTGAGTGACATAATTACAGTTCATTTGAGTGACACATTGATAAGTACTGTTTAATTCATTTGACTGACACATTGATAAGGACTGTGATATTCATTTGAGTGACAGATTGACATTTGTTGATTAAGTTGCAGTTGCTGTTAATTAGTAAATGCACAGATGACAACACACACAAGACAAAGTTTAGAGAAAAAACAACTAAGAATCCTCAACCATCTCGTCCAATTCTTCTGTTAGTTCCGCAGTTGGTCCGATCTTTAAATTACGCGCAATTCGGCGGAGAAATACTTCCTGTGGAAGGTCTTCTTGCTGGGAAAACAAATTTCCAATGCGGGTTTCTTTTTGCCTTGTCATACGCGATCGGCGCAATGGTGTCGATGCACCAAATTCAAGGCGAAAGAGTTCTTGGGAAACTCTATGATGCTCGCTTTGAAACTCTTCAATTATTTTGAAAATGCTTTGGTGGTATCTGTTAACAATTGCATTGAAGCGGTGATGCCAGGCCTCATGGATGTTATTTGTACGTGCAAGACCCGATTGTTGGAGTTGGCTGACACTCCAAAAATCAGGTGGGAAGGTCCACCTATTGCGTCGGTGCGATGTTGTGTCAAATGCAACAGATAAGACAAGATAAGAGCAACGGAAACCATGTTTTCTAGTGCGTTGGTGTGATGTTGTGATAACATGGTTTCTGTTGTATTTGTGTGAAGAGCATCGGAAACCATGTTATCGGTTGCATTTATATCGTATGTGCCATTCAATTCTCAACCATTGGCCTACAGTAGTTTGATCAGTACTCACCAATGTGTCACTCAAATGAACTGTCACTCAGTTGAGCATGAATTATTTGTCACTCAAATGAACGTTAAAAGAATGTGTCACTCAAATGAGCTGTCACTCAAATGAAATGTCACTCAGCTAATCAACTACCACCCCAAACATACCCCAAAATCGATGAATCCGGCACAAAAAATTATGTTGACCAGTAATACTGAAACCAAGCAGCTCTTTTTAATTGCATCTAAACATCAGAACTTTATAATTAACTTAAGTTTTTGAACACCCAGGTCACCACAGTCTGACAGATGTTTGAACAACTCACCATTTTCTGAAAATCAAAGCAACAGTGGAGCCCAAAATCATGCAGATCTCTTAGATGATTTTCAGTTTGATTTTTCTGATGTGGACATGGAGCAATTGCAAGAAAATCTCTCTACATCTAAACTCTCCCTAGAGTTATCCTCTTTATTGACTGATGATGTTGTCCTGGGTGACAAGATGGTTACAGTATCACAAAAGTCCTCTATTTCAACACAGATAAATAATAATGACGAATTTAGCGACAGTTCAACGGAATCAGTTACATCATCGGAAACTTTTGGCCAACATGTTGCACAAAAACAAAAGCATACTGTTTGCATTGACTTACCAAATTTCAAGCCATTGGTTCTCACAGGTAAGTTTTAGATGTTGTATAAAGTTTTCTGCTATATTGTGTTTTCATTTTGTTTGTTTGTTTTCTCCGTGTTTTGGTAGACATTATAGTTATTGTGATGTGATACTTTAGATGAAGAAAAAAGACTGCTCAGTGAAGAACATGTATCACTTCCCACCGACTTGCCACTCACCAAATATGAAGAGAGAGTTCTGAAGAAAGTTCGAAGAAAAATAAGAAACAAGGTATAATGCATGATTTTTTAATTTATGTACTGGAATTTAACGTACAATGATGTGGCAAGTGGCAATTATAGATTTTGGTAAATTACTTGTTTATACACAATGTCAACCTAACCAGAACATTTGTCCTAAAAGCCTAATTACTTTTTAGAAATCAGCAATGGTCAGTCGGAAAAAAAAGAAAGACTATGTTGATGGCCTGGAATCTCGAGTTGCTCAGTGTACCAACCTAAATCAGACTTTAGCTCAAAGAGTTAAAGAACTTGAAAAACAAAACCTTAATCTAGTTGAACAACTAAAAAAAGTTCATGAATTGGTGAAACAAACCAGTAGCAAGACCACTCAAGCAACCACTTGTGTTTTGGTAATGGAATTTCATTTACTGACACGAATTAAGATTTTTTAAATCTGTTATTTCTTTGTTATATAGTTTGCTTAAGTAGAATATGTTTTGTATTTTGTACAGGTACTGATGTTGTCTTTTGGATTGTTTATTGCCCCTAGCCTTGGTCCGTTTAGTCCAGAAATCCAAGACAAAAGAACTGAAATTTCTGGTAATTATCGGTCAAGGAAAGTTTTAGAACATCATCCTTCCGTTGAAGATGTAAGAAAGTTTGATCCCACAAAAGTAGTTAATGTACAGGAGTTTAGTTCAGCTACTATTGAAACTTCCTCTATGAAGAGTGATATAATGCATGACGACAGAACTTTAACCTTATCACAGGTAAATTATAATATAAATAAAAACATTCTATTCTGTTTAGTGTATGCCAGTAATTTAAGAATCTCACGCTTACTATTTGTTGTTGACAGAGTGTGAAAGCTGGGCTGCCCAATGCAGATGTTAAGCATGATAACGCCTCTTCTGAAAATGCAAGTTCGAATTCTTTAAAAGATGCTGATTTAGCTGTTCAAGTTAAATCTCACTTGCGGGAAGGTTCAGGAAAGGCATTTCAACATGAGCCCTTGCAACCACATCTAAAACTCATTTACACACCTGATACTAATAGCAATTCAGCTATGATGATTGATGTTGCTGAAAGCATCAAACACACAACCACTGGTTCGATTAACTTTTTTTCGGGGAACGATGAAATGTAAATACTTTACCCTTGCGCAGTTCCATTTAGCGATTATGATATCATCATCTGGGAAGCTGAAGTAGAGCTTTTTGTACGGCTTTTTGAAAGTAATGAAGCCCCCAGTTTATCGTGATTAAGCAATTTAGACATAATGCAAAGCTATGATTAACCGTAGATGTTCTGCGCGTCCTAATGAAGCAGTTTTTGTTTTGTTGTTTAAATTTTGTCAACTTGCCGAATAATCTTATGGCGGTTACAATTCGCTTCCTTTTTTACATTCCTACTTTCATTCATTGTTTGGACGATCACGCCCTGTTGCTCTTACTGTAGCTGTTTTCAATTAAATTGGTAAATTTTACGCTGCCTCAGAGGGATTTTCAGTTTTTGGCTGCCAGACAGCGGGTTTTTGCGAACAAACCGTAAGGGCCTTTTTTTAGTTACCTTTTTTCAGTATCCATCAATTCAATTCAATGCACCTGAAATCATGGGTAAAGCACTTGCCATAAAAACTGAAATACTGGTCGAAATATTTCTTAATTAAGTGTAAAGATTGACGTAGCTATGTCACGAATTCAAACCAATTCCTGTTGTTGTACCCATGTTCCGTAATGGGTAATGGGCCATGTCATACTAACGATTCCTAACAAAACTAAACCCAGCAACATCTGTTCAACCAATCAATATTCGAGCTAAACTATATAGGCAGAAAAATTGTTAATTGTAGGCGGCCGCATTTCAGTCCACTGGAAATCAGTTAAAGGCCGCAAATTAAAAATTATGCATAGAAAAAATATTGCAAAGCTCGTTTGTTGATATACAGTAGTATAATAGCTACAATAAATCTGTTTATCAGAAGCTATACTGAAACAATATATGGTTACACAATCGTTGACTTCAGAATAAATTGGTCATCCAGGTGAAAATCGATTATAACTAGTGACAAAAACAAATATTTGTCAGCACTCGGCAAGGAAATGTTTTAAAGAACTTTGCCGAAAGGTCGCGTACAGTCTAAATACTCTAAATGTTGCACTTTTCCCACTCATTAACTAAAGAATCCAAAATTTCACGTAACAAAAGTTGCCACTCGAATTTAGACTAGGCCTACGTATTTGTGGGCCATATAGGCTCCCGAATTTATTTATGCCTGTATACTGTACATATAGATAACTGCAGTTCTTGTTCAATAACCAAGTGCAACATCATTTTACGCTACGTGACAATACTGTATCATCCCTATATGCTTTGTATTCTGTAAAAGTTATGCAAGAACGACTATCAACACAGTAAAAACCTGGAGCCCCGGAGCCGTGGATTTTCAACGGAGCTGGATCTGGAGCCGGAGCTCTAAGTGAAATTCAAATGGAGCTGGAGCTAGTTGTTAGAAAGATAGCTCCGGCTCCGATGTATTTCATAAGATGCTATGCTACTATCCTACTACTATTGGCTGAATTCACAAAATAAGGAATTGCTTCACAAAATAAGGAATTGCTGGGGATTTGACAGCAGAGCAGCCACACATTCATAGCTGCAACCGATGGTACTGACTACTGACTGACCCATTGAGATAGATATTCCAAATTGAGCATTCATCCTTAAACCTCAGTTTTTGACGTAATGGAGCCGGAGCAGTGGTATCAATGAGCTCTGGAGCTGGAGCTAATTTATGATAAAAGAGAGCTCTGAGAGAGAGAGAGAGAAATTATTTTGTAGCCGAATGGAATTACGAAAAAACTTTTGCTAATCTAAAATTTGCTTTGAAGAAGAACTTCATTTATGGTCACGAAAGCATTATATAGCCCAGGGGTGGGCAAAGTTGTTCAATGAAAAAAACACTTGCGGAAAACTACAAACACCAGCGAGCCGCATAACCAGTAGTGCCAATACAAATACAGTGAACAATGCACGGATAATGAACAATAATGGATATTACTATTCAGCTAGAACATAGGTCGGCAACCCGCGGCTCTTTCATCTCTGTGCTCTGACTCCCGCGACTCAGAGCCAATGAGCTCATTTAGGAAAACTTAATGTGAATAAATAATATTGTTTATTAGTGTCACAAAGTAATAACTTAATGCGTTTGTCTGATTATTTTTAATTATTCAGAATGTTTTATGTGGACGTGGAAAATCTTATATAAAAACTGCACAGTGGTTTTCACCGGCATCATACGCCCGACAGTTTGCCACTCACGTGATCCTAAGTTTGTTTTTGTTCGAGGGCGCAAGTCTTGGATATTGGTCTTTGTTCAATGACTATGCGGATGTTCATGGTTGTAGTGAGAATTTTGTGAGGGTAACTACTGAAGTTTTTACGTGTTTAAGTTTTAAAATTTTGCAATATTTAATGCATTTTTGCTAATCTAGACGTTGTCAATCGATAATTTTCTCTAGTGCGCCTCCCCATCAGGAACCTTTGTCTAATGGTATGGTAGGATAGCTAACGCGTTTTGGATGCAATATACGTGTCTATATGTAGATGATTAATAGCAAATAATGTTTATTTTCAGTATAGGAATGGCACAGATGACAGTACATAAACGGGTAAAACATTTTTGTTTTTAACGTTTGCCCTTTATAGTACAGGTGCACCAAATACACGACAGGCCGAATTAATTCGGCCAAATCGGGACGTAATACCCGAATTCAGTTTTCCAGACAAATCAGAATAAAGAAAATCAAACCCAACAAACTGGCCAGAGACGCAAACAGAAGACCTGTAAAGGTTTCTTGCAGAAAGATAACAATTGGAGCAATCACGGTCTCTGCACAAGATACCCTGCATTTAATAAAGTAAATGATGCCAGATATAATAGCGGAACCCGGTCAATTACATTAAGGAATTTTGTATTGCACCTTATTCCTTTTTTACGTGCAACTTTTAACAAGTATTGCGCAAAATTGTATTTGAATCCCCAATTCGAACTGAATAGTGACCTAAAAGCAATTGCATGACCCGGCCAAACATCAGTCCAGCACTGTATGCCAAATTATTAAATTGCCAAGCGACTTCATGCACTGTGGAACGAAGTTTTGGCATGCTACGCAAACTGTTGGCAAAAGATTCAGATAATGTTTGGAAATATTTAGCATTACTGTATATGTAAATAGTTCGCTTGTATAAACCACTGTGGTTTAAAATGTTTCTGCATAAATGCCACTTTTCACTGAAGCTTTTGTTACAAATAAATGCAAGTTTCTCACGATTTTAATGCAACAAAAACTTGCCCTAGTAATCTGGCTATTACAAACTACAAAGTGAGTAGTTGTTGAAAAGACAGCTTGGAAAAAATATGAAAATTACCGTAAGCGCTATAGGGGTGGAAGCGGTCGAGAGTAGTACTGCTTCCGCATCCCTGCCACTGTAGCTAGTTATGTTGGCAGTTTTAGTTTTTAAGTATTGGAAAAGTGCAATGCCAGTAGTTAGGAAATGTGTTAAGTCCCATACACAGTGTCGTTAAATCAATAACCAGCCTAAATATAACGTAATTTCAAATTTAGGCAACTTAGGATGTTACCAAATCGTAGAAAGGTTGATGCCGAGTGCTGATATTTTAATGATATGTGAATGGAGAGATAAGATCAAGCATTACCGATGCCCATTTACAAGAGGTTTTGCTTCTTGATTCATCTGATTTGTCACCGGACGTTGAAAAACTTGCACAAAGCAAACAGCATCAAATGTCGCATTAATGTTGTGTATCTTAAAGTGCTAACACATGTTTTGCTTTTACATTTTGCATTGTAAATTGGTCGGTATGATGTTGTTTATTTGTTTTGTATTTGGTTTATTGGTGCTTTGTAAATGGCTTTTTAATGCCAAAACGGAGATTAGCTGGATGATGTTAAGGAAATAATTTAAGACGTTCGATCAGCACAAGGCCCGTGACATGCAAAAGGTTGCCGACCCATGGTATGGAGCGTTCCAAGCTCGGATTATTGTACATACATAATACATCGGATTAATTTCTCGGTTCTTTTGGTCTATAACCATGCAATTGATCCACCCACAATCGCTATATCACATAAAGAATAATCATTTGTTAACAGAATAATTGCTACGGTATTACTGTACAACGTTCATAATTCAAATCCCATTTAAAACATCGCACTACACAAATTTTGAGTAAGCTTATTTAGGAAGCTGTAAAAAAGTTGTAAAAACTTGCCTACTGATTAGTGATTACTAGGGCAACCAAAAGTCAATATGGTCAATTTTTTAACCTGCCCATAATGTTATCAAAAAAGCACAAAACAAATTTCAGCTTTGTACGACGTGTGGTATAGAAGTTATTAGGTCAAATAAAGTCAAAATGTTACGTTAGGTCAAAATACGGTCAAATTGTTTCTTTAGGTTTTTTTTTAGGTCAAAATCTATTAAACTTGTAATTTTGTAACCATTTTGTAATATCATTCTTCCGTTTTTCTCTTTTCTTGTACCGCAAACAATTCCAGTGCCGCAAATAATAATTATCGTTCATTTGTTTATATATTGAATCTTGAAACGTAAATTTGACATTTCAACTCTTTGCTATAGCAATATGTTTTCGAGCAGTAGCGTTCTTCTCTAGCTATTGAAATATAATAATCAAAGATTTTAGACTTATATCGAAAGGTTGTAAACATATTGGTAGCAGCTTGCGATATAACATCACGAACTTTTATGATCAGTAAGTCTAGTGACGTTAAGCACGCTTTAAGCCCCGGATTTGTTAGACATTGGATATGAATAGGCCTCGTTGACGCAAGACGAATACGTAGAAAGCTCTTCCGGCCGCTATGAGCAAAAAACTAAAATTTCATGCGTCACCATTCACGACTGTGGATATCCGTGCTATGTGTATTATTGTGCGATATCACTTGCTTTTTCTGTTTTGCAAAATATTATCTTCATGAATTGGTGAAAGCGCAACTAAGCTTTTTAAGTTTTATTTCAATTTGAGATAGAGATTTTCTCCTGAAACTAACTCTGCCATACTATCAGGAATATACTCACAGTATAGATAAACGTTTTCATATGATGCATGTAGGAGTAGGAGTCAAGGTTGCTATAATGGTTGATCTTGACCCCTACCTCATATACATGGCATTGAACGAAATAAACAAGTTTACAGTATGCAGCATACACACATCTGAGTGCAAATAAAGCTGTGTACGATTGTGCAAAGATTGGTTGACACAGCAACCAAAATCATTACGAAAGCCATATGCCATGAACTTATGACCATGTATGCTTTCATGTGCAATACACACACGTAAATGCAACAAACTATGTTATCTTTCAGTAAAAAAGCTTTCGAAAAAATTATGTTAGCGGTTTTCGAATCAAATGCCGAAATTTTCTACGCACACAAAAGGGTAAAACAATAATAAACGTTTATAATTTATTTATAGTCGTAAATTCGTAATTTATTCATAGCGCTACAGCGTTTGTGAGCAACAATATGAAAAGTAATGAAATGTTAGCTGAAATTTCCCTGTTTCAAAACAGAATTGCGTAAAATCCAATCGTCTGGGAAGTATGATCGTCTAATTATAAATGAAAGATATAAATAGCCACACGCCGCAGATACGTCTAAGACTGCCTTTAAAGCAACGGGAGATTGATTAAGTATCATTTGGTACGCTTTGTTGGACCTAATTACGTCAGATGCGATGGCGCACGATTATGTTATAGCGTGAGAAGGCATCAGTTTCACATTTCAGTAACGCTTAGTGGTCGTTTTGTTGAGAAATCATTGCTAATACGATAGAAAAAAATTGAGCTAACCAGTAAATTTCCATCAGAATATCAGTTCATCAGACCTGAATAAGCAATTAAAGTTCGAGCACTGCATGAAGTGAAATTTGTAGAAAACAATAACTGGAAATATGAAGACAAAACTACACGGGAGATTGCTTTTGTTCATTACGTTTACAGTTTTAAGTAGAAATCTTGCAAAAGGTAAGACGCAAAGATATTTTTGGACTTATAAATCATTAAGCACTGATCAGATAAATTTTTACTTACCACAATGTTTTATTTCTATACCAGGTATTGCTCCCAACCGAACCAGTACCTTGGGTAACCTGCAATATGGCTATTTTGCGCACAAGAAAGTTCAGTACCCAGAAGCTGTGAAGGGTTGCCGGCAATGGAATTCATCATTGGCGTTAATAAAAAACGAACTCATTCAAAGACACATTGAAAATCAAACTCGAGAATTAATTTTAGACGATTGCCTAATAAACAACAGGGCGTTTTACTACATTGGTTTACGTTTGGTTGGAAATACGTGGAAATGGTTGGACAACAGCACTGTCGAAGAAACTAACTTTACCAACTGGCAAGATATACCAATCGATGCAAACGACAACTGCACACGTCAACCTAATGGTATGTGTTCGGGGAGAGTTGGAGAAGTTTTTGTGCAAATATTCGCTTGCCAGCAGCACAGGCACTTTGGAAAATGGTTTGATAAGAAAAGCGTTTCGACATGGTATTACATTTGCGAAAAACCGTTTGCAAAGGAAGAAAGCGGTACGAAACAAACATACCTTGCTCGAACTCAACTAGTAACAGAAGCTGAAAATACAAAAATACCTTCAAATATAAGCAAAGTAACTGACATCCTCATCATCGAAAATGGTAAGTGTGATCGTAAAACAAAAGTTTATGACTTTTGAGAAAAAAGAAAGCGTTACATAAAATCATGTTCTTGGGTGAACTTGGGTAAACGTGAACAATTTGGAAACCGTCTTGTTATCGTAAAAGGAAATTATCTGGGAACTGTGTTATTTGCGATGTAAATCGTGATGTTAATTTCTGCTTGCCTGGAGGCGTGCTTTATGAAGCAGAATCGATAAGTTTGTCCCTATAATTTTAAAATTATTTAGGTTGTTTATTGTCTGGAAATATTACCTTTCAAATTTGGAAAAAATATTGGCTAGAGATCATTGCATTGTTTTTTATATAACTTGGTAAAGAAAAACTTTTTAAACGTTTGTTATATTTGAAAGAAACATACATATTTCTTGCAATTTCAGAAGTCACAACTGTACCAACTTTTGTGAAAAAAACATTATCCCAAAATCAAGAACAAGAGCTGGTAAATTTGGACAAATGTTTAAATGCATTGTTGGCGCCGCCAACTTATCAAGCAGAAAACTTTCTCAAAAAGTGCAACCTGGAGAAACTATTTGGGCGAACATTTTCAATCAGAAATTGGGAAGATAATGTGAGCAAATCATTTGCCAGGAGCATGTTTCTGCAAAGCTATTACAACCAAAAGAGGATTAGCAACTTCGTCAGTCAAGGAGTCATCATTCAACTTTACAAATTTTCTGGTTATAAAGATTGGAAAAATTTAAACAATAATTCAAACAACAGTTTAAACATTTCCTTGTTTAAATCTTCAAAGGACAGTTTTCTTTTGGAAAGGAAAGATTTAGATAAACTCCAAAGACCATACGTAATTGTGGCAGCAGCTTTCCAACCAGTTTTATGGCAAACGAACAATTTGACCGTGGCACACCCAGCAACAACGGAGTACAAGATTTCTGACGTTGACAAACTTGAATTGGGTAAAACATTTCGATTTTTGCCGCAAAATTCAAACATTTTGTCGCTTTCTGTGTTTGCGGCAAACCGGACGGGAAACCAATCTGTAAATTTACAAAAAGAAAGTGTTCCAGTAAGTCATTCACTTGATTTAGAAAATGATTTTTCTGTGAACGAAATTGAAAGAAACACGAATCAAAGAGTTGTACTCGGAGGAATAAAACATTCCTGTGTGTATTTGAATACCACATCAACTTACACTTGGTCTAACGAAGGATGCTTTGTAGTAAAATCAAATGGGGCAAATGTGATGTGCAAATGCAATCACACAACGTCGTTTGGAGTTCTCCTGGCTGTACGCGTTATTCAGGTTCCTGCATTAGTGGAGACCATTCTCCTTGTTTTGGAAATTGTGTCAATCATAAGTCTGGCTTTAACAGCAACTTTTTTAATTTGGCTTCGAAAGAAATTGCACAACGACAGGACCATAATTCAAATAAACTTGTCGCTGTCGCTTCTTTTGCTACACTTCTTTTTTGTCATTGGTTCAGCTGCTACAAACACCGCAGTATTATGCGAAGTGTGCGCGTTCTTCTCACAACTGTTCACTTTATCCTCTGCCGTCTGGATGCTAAATGAAGGAATTTTACTCTACTTGAAGACTTGCAAGAATGCACTGAAGTTTAATAAAAAGAAAGTTTTTCCAATCTTGATTACATCGGCCTGGGGACTGACTCTTCTGTATGTTGTTATTTGCGCTGCTGTTGGTTTCCCGCTGGAAAAATATCTCGATTATTCTGAAGTATATACTAACATGCGATACAAGAATGAATCCACAACAGAAGAATCAGCGCACAAATATCTCAGATGTTGGCTCAGTAATTCGTCCGGAATGATCTACTCCGTTATTGTTCCTTTATTATTGATTTTTATTGCAAGCTTTGGAATCTTGATCATAATATCGCGGTCAATTAATGCGATGAATGTAAGATCAGAAAGCATGCGCCCAAGCCAGAGACAGATTCAACTTACTTCCACTTCCGACCAGCAAAGTCAAGTTAACAAAGTTCAGCATACTTGCAACACTAAGCCTAAAGCGAAGAACTTGTCTATGGAAGGAAGAAAACGAAATCAGAAAAACAACAAGCTGAAGAGATTTGCTTTGGCAAATAATATTTCTGTTACCTTACGAGCTATCGCTACTCTTGTACCTGCTTTAGGCATACCATGGTTTTTCGCATTTCTAGTTAACATACCCTCCACCGAAGTCATATTTATAACAATTCATGGAGTGATTAACGGTCTCCAAGGAGTGTTTATTTTCATAATTTATGTTGTGAGAAACGAGCAACTTCGGCGAGTGCTTAGACGAAAATGGTTTGAAATTCCCAGTCAAAAACGATCACTTGACACATTAAGTCGTAAATCTACTAAGGGTAACTGAATTCATTGAAATTATTGGAAATGAATAGTATCGAAGGTTAGAAACTTAACTTTTGTTGTCCTTCATAGCAAAACTATTTTTATATGTTTTGTGTCTGCATACGATTATTTTGTCATCGTGGAGACTTTTTGAAAATTTTATCATTAAATTTTAAAAACTATTTTGTGTCTTTATATAAGATAGATAAGCATGAAGCTCCCTTGGTTACGTATTCATTTATTTATTTAAAACATAAATTTTAGCGATAAGCAACTAAATAAAAAGCAGTGTATTGCGAGGCGTGTGGTAGGTGTGTCGCAATAGAATGTATAGAATATAGATCGAACATACGATTTTATAAATACATGTAAAGGTGTTTCCTTGCGATTGCTTTATCGCAGGGAACACAGTAACATGCAGTGTATAATTACATAAATAGATGTGCCAAATGTT
The DNA here is from genome assembly GCF_947623445.1 of Clavelina lepadiformis. NCBI lineage: Eukaryota > Metazoa > Chordata > Ascidiacea > Aplousobranchia > Clavelinidae > Clavelina > Clavelina lepadiformis. The sequence continues at coordinate 14,800,947 of NC_135241.1, forward strand.
TACTTTGCAAAAAGTAAAAAACTAACAGCAAAAACGTTGAAACAAACGCAAACGTTTCTGATGATCGATCGTAACGACAATGAAATGGTTGCCAGAATTATTTATTATAATAACTAGTTGTTATTTATTATACTATAGTAGTCATTTATTAGTAGTATTAGGGTGATTTATCTTATTCTCTGACAAAGTGAATAGTTGAAGCATATAGTGTCCTTGTTCTTATGGGCTCTTTGATCATATTAGTTCATCACATTAGAATATTTTTCTATTTGGCACGTTCCAAATCTATAGTGTACAATCACTATGTACACATGTAGGCTATAGGTGGTGCGAACAATTTTCGCTCAAAATATAACAAACAATAATTTCGAGTTGCAAACAATGAGCCAAACCTACAGTGGTTTTGCATATTATAATTAAAACAAACACAACTATCTTTTTAAACTAATTGGTAATGTTGTTTTTCATTCTCTATACTTTGTAGTATGTTTTTACTTGAAGGGTATGCCCTAATGTTCTGAGTTTATAAGTGTATCACGATTGAGAAAAGGTTGCTGAGAAAACTGATGTACATAAAAGTATGTTAATCATAAAGACGCATAAGAAAACAACCTGCTAATTGAACGTACAGTGTTTTAAAAACTTGCAAAAAAGTTAAGAGCAAAAATTATACTGTACTAAATACGTTGAAAACAAAAGTTAAGAAATTTTTAACGTACCCAAGTCATCGAAACAGTTCCGGTTTAGTTTTCTACAAAAACAGAAAAAGAATTTGATTTTATACATTGTTGGACCGTATATTTCGTAGACTGCAACATCTATAGCTGAGGGTGAAGCAAGTGTGGGTATATCTAATTGCAATTGCGAATTTTTTGTTGCTTCTTTGGAAATGATTCACTGTTTCACTGCGTAGATATAGCGAAGACGCAAGGGCCTGTCGTAAGACGTAAGCACAGACGTAAGAATGATTCAAAGTTTTAAAGGCGTGATATGTTAGGGGCGGATATGAGGCGAATCATACAAGCTTTGCTATAACATGACTTATGGTCCAGTCAATTACACAAGAAAAAGAGTCGAGCATGATGGACATACTGACTCGTGCATCAAGTGTTGCGTGATATGAAAACATGTGATATGATTTGCTATAAATGTGTTAATCTCTTTCACGGCGAACCGTCACACTAAAGTCACTATGTCAGTGTTGGTAGCCTATATTGAAAAACATATATACGAATTTGCCGCTTTAGTTGATTAATGATTACACAAAATTACAAATCCGTTAGAGAATGTACGAAGTCACTATGCTCAAACACTGGGGAGAGGGGGGAGCAACATACGGAATTCTGAATTTTCAAAAATGAAATACAACAGCCAGATTAGGACATCTAACAGAGAAGAGCGCAGGAATTTAGCCTGTCACTTCACCAGCACTCACAAGTTTACAACCAAATTGACTCAAACATTCCTAAACGTTTGAGCAAGAACAACGGCCAGAATTTAGTGATCAGCAGGGGAAGCCGACAGTACCACTGCGGTACGGGTGACAAATGATTAATTATAGATAGATAGAAATAGATTAATTATAGACAACAATGATAAATTCTCATATAACAGCAAGCACTATACTATATATATAAGTTAATAATCACAGCAAAATATACAAATCATAACAACACAAAGGTGCAGAACAAAAGCAAGCCTCAAATCACGTAAACAAATAGAGCTCATGTAATAAACAAACACACAAAACCATAAATTGCAGAATATAAGCATTGAAAAGGTAAAACAAGGCGTGAGAAGTTAAAGTGTTCAAACAAAACTAAACATTTCGTGAAGTATTGTTAAATTTGTTACACGATGCATGATGCCATAGAAATACATTCGCCTTAACCACTGGAAATCAACTAATACTACAAACAATTGTTACAAAAGTTATGTGATGATTGGTTTGTTGATTGTTATAAATTGTGAGTTGTCGATATTACTAATAATAATTCTTAATCAATAGTGTTTTTTCGCGTTACAAATAAAACTTCAGCCCAACGTTTTACTGTTTGTCATTGGGTGGCATGCGCAAAAACAGCAGCAGCAGGAAATGCTACGTGTTTATCAGTTTTCACGTTACTAAAAATTTGTTCGTATGTTGGCACCTTTCACAGTTGGCTCCAAATCGTGATGTCTGTGCGCAATTTGCACTCGCTGGGAAACTTTTCCACTTTTATTTCAGTGACAAGCGCTGTTAGAAACGCGTAGCCTAACGTCATTATGCATTACAGCATTTAGTCAAACGATGAGTGTAAGATCAGAAAGCATGCGTGTACAGGAAACACAAACTGACCTTACTTCTACAGAGTCATCATCTAAGTAAACAAAAGTAGGAAAAAGATATTCTTGAAGACTGTTCTTTTCCAGGCACACTGCAATTACTTTACGATCTATTGCTACCCTTATACCAGTTCTTGGTATACCTTGGTTTTTCGCATTTCTAGTTAATATACCCTCATGTGAAGTCATATTTCTGATAATTCATGGAGTGATTAACGGTCTCCAAGGAGTGTTTATTTTCATAATTTATGCTGTGAGAAACAAACAACTTTGGCGCGCACTGAGAAGGAGGACAATCGAGAAGATATCATCCACTTATAGTTTAAGCTTAAAGCAAAGAAAAACTACGTAGGCTTGAAATTTTTGCCGACCTGTTGCGTCAACGCTGTAGCAGGAGTTTTGTATACTTTTTTTATATTTCTGTAACACGTACTTGAAAGGTAAGCATATTCTTTACAATTCTTTTTGGCTTACCAGACAATAGCAATGCAAATTTTAATTTGAAAATTTCCTTTCTCTTTACACCTTTTGAAAAATTTTGATCCCGCAGTAATGTTTCAATATCACCAAAGCAGGTTGCAATAATAAAAATTTTCTCAAAAACAACAGCACTCATACATACTTAAATAATATTCACTTTCGTCAGCGGGTTGATTAATGGTCTATGGACGCCTTCGCATTTTCCCTACACATCGTTAGATGCAACGAGTTAAAAACATATAAGCCTACATGTTTTTTGTTGATCAACAAACGTAAAAAGAACTGGTTAATAAATTACACTGGCGTTCACAAATTGTATTCTCCCAAATTGACAAGATGGTAGGCATATCTTATAGCCAAAGGAGTCTTTATTAAAGCTTATATTTCCACGTTTGCACATAATTCCGAAACGTATTCATGTTATTTTCAAATACGCTAACAAATATTTAAATACATGCTGCTAATTGTGTTTACTGTTAATTTGCCTGCGTGTTAAAAGAACTCAGTATTTGAAATTGCAATATAGCCTAACAACAATCTTTTTCCCCTCAGTGACATTAGGGATTTCAGGTCTCAATTTGAGAACCAATGCTCATACTCTATACTTTGGTATATTTTGCTTTTTATGACCGATACTTATATGTTTTGTAATATTGTATAGTTCACATTTGTATTGCTCGCATACGGTATATAGCATGATTGCATTAAAGATTAAATGAATGATGTAATTATCTAGCTCAGCGTGGTCCAACTTCTTTTCATCGCGGGCCATAATCAGAAAATTTTTTATCTTGCGGGCCAATGTTTTTAAATTAGAACTGAAGAACAATGTGACATTGATATTAGAACTGAAAAAAGTTCTCTTTTTTATTAAAACTGAAATTAGAATAGTTCAAAACTTAGCTGATAAAATTTAAATGCTGATCAAGGTGACATATGCGGTCGAGGTTTTTCCTCAACAATAGCGACTATCAAAGCTGACTATCAGTTCGCGGGCCAAAAAATCGGTGCTCGCGGGCCAACTTTGGCCCGCGGGCCTGCAGTTGGACCACGCTCATCTAGCTAATTAAGTTCTCTTTAGGTTCTGGAGTTATTTGTCGAATTTGTAGATAATTGCACTCGTTTGTAACTATATGCTATATAGTCATACGGTATACTATATACTATATACTATAACTACATACTATAACTATACGCTATACTACAGTTTTCAGTCAGACTATACAATATGGTAGTTTTATTTCACGTTCATTGTTATACCTGTACAATTCTCTAGTAGACGAATACATTAAGCTTGTAACTTAGTTACAACATATCATTCTTTGATCATTTGCCGGCAGATAGAAAAATAATGTTTGGTTATTATTTTTGTAATTGTATATACAGTATATAAAACAGTTTTATTTACTACAAAGCGTTCGACCACAAGAGAGTTTTAATACAATGACAGCATACAGTATACAGTTTGGGCTTTTGATTTCATAAAGGTGAAGTGGGAAGTGACACCATAACATAGTGCAGATCTATACCTGCAAAGTTCCCCTGTGTATACGTGTTTTAGGAATTTACTATATTTTCTGCGTAGATCAAACTTAGCTTACACAAACAGTTTTCTGGCTTTTCAGTTCAAGTGTTTGCTGCTTTTTAAAAACCGTATATTATAAGATGAACCATTCTAAATACATCGTAATGTAGCTAACATAGCTGCTAAAAATAAAATGTAGCAAATGTAACTAGTGTAGCTACTAAATACCAAAAGGTAACTAAGATAGCTACTAAATACCAAAAGGTAGCTAATGTAGCCTAACTTTTAAACACCAAAATGCAACTAATGCAACTAATGTAGGCTAGCCAGCGTAACTTTAATAAATACCAAAATATAGCTAACGCAGGTAACGTTACATTGTACGCTAAATCTTGCACTTATGTTACTGTATTGTCCTGTTTTAAATGGTGTGTCTTTTACCGCTCCGCTACGCACAAAACCTGCCAATCTGCTGTGAAGAATTGAAATCGTTTGGAGTATATATTGGATTCGTTTAAATGAAAATGGGAAGTGTAGCCTTCTTTTGTTTAGTTCATATTTCCATTTACTAATATGAATATCCATATATGTTCATTATTCAGAGTTAGATATATTAAATTGATACAAGTTACAAGTTATAAACAAACTGTACAAATTTTGGTATATAGAATGGTACATATACTGTAAGACAGGGCCGGACCCGGCCCGCGACGGGATTTTGAGCGGTCCGCAGACAGTTTCCAGACTTACATGATAATGTGGCCTGCGACCACAGTCTGCCGCAATCCCTCACTACTTGCTTACTATACGTCAAATATATAGCTATTGAAGTACATTATTCGTTAATAAATTCATTAAATACTGTTTTTGGTCTCTATGCTTAAAACTTAAAGTTTACATTAAATACGATTTATTCCTTGCATAGGTGGATAAATACACGATTAATGTATCGATTCAGGAATCCGGCCCGCCAAGTAGTTTATTTTCTCATTTCAGGCCCGCCGACAGGAGAAGTTGCCCGCCCCTGCTGTAAGACCTAAAATATTCAGGTATATTATCATGGACAATTGCATTTTGTCCATAACGAACAATGATATTCGCCTTTAGGCAGTACATGACCTTTTTAGACCGCACAAAGTAAGAAATGGCTTAAAATTATTATTTTAGCGTTTTGTTAGATACACATAAAAATGGCTGGTTTATTTATGTTATTATTATAAAGCTTCAAATCCTAAAAACTACAATTGATTCTGTCGCTTCGGTACTAGTTTAGTTTTTAAGTAGCCTGCGGTTGATGACTGATTTTTTTGGTATTGCGAGAAAAACTGAAAACGCATTGACAGGAAAAAGGCTTTTGCTAAAAACTATCTGGTTAGCGTTCTTTTCCATTCACTTCATTCAAAAAATTATATAGCCTACAATGAAAGTAATCAAATAATGAACGCTCATCTTGTATATACTGTACGTTTCATTTAGTAATGTTTTGAATTATTAATAGTCGAAATGGCTGACAAATTATATGGCAGTGGGATATAGAATTGGCATGTTAAAAAGGCTTTGGCTATGATTCACCGTCATAAAACAAATGTCAGATAAACTAAAGGTTCCATAAATTTTCTTGCCATTATTCAGTCATTTTTCAGGCATATGTCAGCCGTATCAGATCATCTTTGTGGTTCTGATTGGCGCCTTCGGCTATATAATCTGAAATGCATTAGATTTGCAGAAAAAGTTTTTCTGTGAGTTGCGCCACTTTATGTTAGTGGAAGCTGCGCCTAATGTAATAGTCGTTTTTAGACATAATTCAAAAGTTTTTATTATACAGTATATAGGAAAACCTGTATCTCAATAATATCGATAGCGACGTCGTCATCAGGTATCGCGGAGCTGTGAATAATCAATATTTAATTTAACCAATTGCGTTCCGTTTTTCCGTTTGCTTTGGAACCACATTAAGACTAACCAAGCAATAAGCGTATAAAGTTACATTAGCAGTGAGTGCTATGCATGCAAACTTACATGTAAATAGCCGCATTTGCCTACATATGGATCCCCAACTTTTGATTTATTGAGAAGTTTGTTAAGAAATTTCGAATTTTGTGTAGCTGCTCAACGATTTGCTCAGCATTTTATGATAAAAAGAAACACATACTAATCTCAACTAATGAAATGGGTGAAGTATAAGGTTTTTTAAAATGATGGTTTATAACGTTTGGTTGTAACATAAATTAAGTTAGTTTTTATGTCTATTTTGTTCGTTCCGTTGTCACTATATACTTTGTACAGGTATGACGTACAGGAAAACAGAACATTTATTCCTTTCCGTGCAGGTTATAGGCGCTTTGTAAGATAATAATTAGCTGAGACTAAAATTTGTCTTTACATATTATATAGCTTAGGTGTATTCCTTGACACCTCACACCTGTGATGGTTTTGTGAAAACATGGATTTTACTATCCCGGAAAATTCTAGTGAAATGTATAAGGTTCCTCTTTCCTTGCGATCGGGTTACCAAGCTACTGCGGCTCTTTTTGGATTGTTAGATTTATATTTGCTTATATCATTATTTGTCTTTGAACTATCAGCCAAGATAAAAACAGCAAGGAAATTGCGATTGTTCTGCTTCTTGGCTGTTCTTGCGGCGTTCTGTCATCAGATCCTACAACAGCTTGTTGTTATATACTCCGGATTAAATGACCAAGCTTGCTTTGCCCTGATGAACTTAAAATCTACTTTTTTTAACATTGTTGTATCTTTTACTTATGGTTATTTCTGGTACAGACAATGGCTGCTTTATTCCAATCCTAAACTGCAACATTTGCGTGGAAAAGCCATGGAATTTGTGACTTGGTTGGTTTTAGCGTTTCTTATAATCAACCCCTTCCTAATGTTTGGATTTCAGTTTAATGGAAAACTTTGTGAAGTTCAAAACCAAACTTGTATGGTTTTGAAACTGAACACCGTAGAATTTATTCCATTTGTCGTTGTTTCCTTCAGTTATGGATTTATTCAAGTAAGAGCTGTTTCTTTAAATTTTCATGATATACTTAATAATTTATGATAATAACCAAAATATTTTTCCATCCAGGCAACATTGATTTTTTTATATTTTTATCCATTATACAAACAACATTCAACACAAGAAACAACTGGAAGGAAGAATGTGCAAATTTCGATCAATGTTATCAGCAATGAGCAGTTAAAATTTGAACAAAACCCCAATGTTACAATTGCAAACTATACACTTTCCGCAAGCGACGCCAACAATAACACCACAAGGTTTAGAAGACCAAAGCAAACGTTGCAAGAAAAACTGAGACGCTGGTTACTTCTCAGTTTGATATGCGTTTTTACCGACCTAATATCTGCCACGGTAATAGCAGTTTTCCTCTTATCCAAGCTACCAGGCAATATAATTTCTGTCATGTATTTGTGGCATGACGCAAGTATGTTTATAAATTGTTTATGCATTATATGCTGCTTTAAAGCGTATCGTGAAATGTTGTTTCCTTATGTAAAAAAGAAATGTTAAGTCACCTCGTTTTGTTTGACATATTAAATATAGTACTTTCGTTACTTCTAAACCCTTTGCTATTGTTATCATTTTTCTAGCAAATATAAAATAAATCGGCACGATATATAACGTAGATGCAAATATATATGTTTGCAAAAATAAAACTTAAATTTGCGAAGTCTTTCAGGGCTTTTTTTGCCACTCATCCGCGTTCCATTAATATTTCGCCCAACGGGTTCCACTGAAGCCTGAATTGTCGACTTGGTCTAGCAGCTGCAGTGCGGCCGGAACAAATAGGTGCTTTGATTTTAGTCGTTGTTCTTGCTTATTTGCAGAGGCGGAAAGTTTCGAGTGGATTATATGGAATGGCTCCGTCGCCTGATGAGCAAGAAAAAGAGTGGCTTTATCGCCCGAAAGGTTGGATGCTTGCGAAAATATAGCTGTATATAGTCCAATGGTGTGGGACGCAGATTTCCAGTTACAGCAAGACGCCATTTATGACAGTGTCAATTTGGTGGGCATGTGTATTGTTACACCATTATACTCAGCAATACTCATCTGGGGAGTAGAGCCCTGGGCCAGAACTGTACGAATAATAGTAGCCCCAACGCCCCAAGCTGAGCTAGTCAACTTATTAAGGCGACCCGAGGTGTAAGGTTCTTGGGTAGTGACTCAAGGTGTCAGCGAAACGTGAGCAATCTGTGGAAGGTTACTTCGCACAACTTTGTTAAATTTGATTTTTTCAATAAGTTTTAAAGTAGCCTACATGTGCTTACAGCCTACCGCTTACGTTGTGTTGATTCCATTTTGTTGGCCAACGGCAATACATAGTATGGTCAAGGGCAAAAACGAGCTATAATAGTAGTGATGATAGCTGATAAAGCAATGAACACCTGCAAAGTGTTAGGACTTAAGTCTAAATAGTAGGCTAATCAGTTTGGGTTTGCAAAGAAAAATAATGCAAAATGTTTTACTATTTTTCCATCTAGAGTGATAGACCAACAAGTGAAGACTATTGCAAACAGAATTTAAATAATCTTTTTTTAGAGAAATTCGTCCTTAAGCCTTTACACTTGATTGATTAAAGTCCTTTTCAGTGAAGACGATTACCCGCAAGTGTTCAAGAGCAAAGTAAAGACAATCTATAGTTTGGTAGAGAAATGAAAAATAATACCAGCAAAGGAAATATTTTTCAGTCTAAAAATGGAGTATGGGAGTGTGCTAATTGTCATAATCCGCCCTTATTACAGCTCTTACTGCCGTAAAGCTGCTTAAGTGTTTAGTTGCTACAGTAGTATGCTATTTCTCCCTCATAAGCAGCCTCCATAACTACATCTGTTGAGTCATTACAGACACAATTTCACGGTTCCTGCAAACGCCTTCAAAACATTCGTTTTTCCAGCCGACTAAACAACTTCTTTCACCCTACATCACATACGTACGCGTGGACGAATAGCTCAAGCTTTTGTTGGATTGCTTTGACAATCTGTCACAGTGTGCTGCAATTCGTAGACAAAGTGCATCGATGCAACACCTCTTCACCAACTTTGCTAGGCACAATCAAGAAGGAAAAGGCCATTCTTCTGTTGACAGACTTCGCTTGCAGAATCTAAAAACCACAATTAAGATACTCTCTAATCTCTCTAAAGAGCACACCGCGAGGCGAGTGGACAACAAAGCCTTCGCCGACGACCGTCAGCAGACCATGAAGCCACCTACGACTCTTTCAAAGATGTAGCTCTCCAAGCAATCTTCACCATTCGGGAAGCGAACAACCTCACTCATTTAACCTCACTCCATCCAAAAACATTCCATTCCTTTTGGTATTCATATTTGAAATTCGTGATGGCTGATGATATACGTATCATTTTCGTTTTACTTCTAACTTTAATACCCACTAATTGCAAACGTTATTAATTATTACATTCTTTCCTGTTGGTGTAGAATTTATGCAAAAGTCTGCAAAAAAGGAGACGTCTTCCGGAAAATGACTCAGTTGCCAACGAATCGCATTCTTAACTCGAAAATGGTGAGCCGAGAATTGTCCACAGAAGACGAATTTTCCGCCAATTTCAAGGGAGACGTCTCCCACAAGACATATCAGCAAACACACTAGCAGTGCTTAATCTTTAGCGAATTGTAATTGTGTCAAATATCTTATTGCATTGTAACAGTAATTGTATTCGTAACGTAATCGTGGTTATTTTATTCTTGTAACTGTAATTGTTTTGTGTGTAATTTCTATTTTAATCGTAACCTTTCTTATAAACTCTACAAAAAAATTTTGGAAACCGTAAAACCCAACAAAAACACATATCTTTTCCCTGTTATTATTTCCTTTCGTAATGTATTCTTTTTTCATTGTAATCATATCTGCACTTATACTCACCTTTTTTTCGGAATGTTCCAAATCGAAAAAGATTCGGATTGGTGAGAATACGAATCATAGATTTTAATATTCGTCCGACTCCGAATCGAATCCAAACCCAAAAAGTTAAGGTATTATCGTTCTTATTATCGGATTCGTGTTCGATTCGGCACGTTCCTACTTTTTCCTTTTTTGTTTTATTGGGGTGAGACAAAAGCCAGAAATCACACGCGACACCTGACACTTTATAGAAAACATATTAGTAATCACTACACCAAAACATACTTTTTATGTGATGCTTATATTGCTGTCAAGTGGGGTTCTACTGCGAGTATACTATTTTGAAAAGCCCGAGGGGCGAGATAGTGTGATAGCTGTCATAGTTAGCCCTTATCCCTACTAAATTCTTTTGCAGATCTGATGGTATTATAACGTTATTATCGTTCTACTTCGTACGTTTACCAACAAACGCTTTGCTATATTTTGGCTTTGCTTTTTAATAAGCATTCCGTTTTCTGTTACTTCCGGATTCCGTAAACATTTACCACAGCAATGCCTTCCCTCTATGTTCAGACCGGTGATGCAGTGATATTGAAAGCATCCACTTCAATGAGGTCTAAAAGAAATAGTCGTTTCGTTTTAAATCAATAATACAACTATATTCAAGAACGGTGTCAGTTTGATTAACGTACTGTGATGCTCAACTGGTTTATCAGAAGTTAACGAACACGCATATCAACGGAGACTGATTAACGATCAAGCAATGAACATTTACAATCAAAACACTAGTTGGCACAAGATTATCTCCACTACAGTGAACACAAAAAGAACTTTTCGTACAAGGAATTTATCTCGGAAACCACTGTACCGATTCCAATAAAATTGAGCTTGTTTCTCGTGAAAAAAACTTTCTCCCAAAAGAATTTCTTTAACATTTGTAGTGATGGATATATCAAATTACAAACAATCTGGGTGAGTTGCATCTGGAATGATCCAGGAGGACTAATTTGCAGTCTAAATCGGCAACGATTTTTCAGCATTACAGCCTTTAGAAAACGCACCGCTGTGGTAGTTCTTTGACTGCACATTACCTTACGTGTTCAATCACCTAACCATCTTGCATTCGCTTGGTCGGTAACAAATATTTGCTTAGTTAGTAATTCGAAAACCGCAGGCATTCAAACAGCCGAACCCAGCTGTTGGTATCATCGGTGCCAGCGTAGGTTTAGCAAGTAGTTTAAACGTTGACCAATATGAGCGCATCAGTGCGACGAAGAAAACCAGAAAATAAGTCTAACGCTAAAATCGGGATTGAACAGCCTAAAAACAACAAAGATAAAAGTGATGAGCAACATTGCTGCTTCAAATGTTTTTCTGCCCTGTTAAGTACTTTGGCTGTACTTACAACTATAGGTTTATTAGGCTATTATCAAGCACCGTTTACAGCAGTACCGTTGGAAAATTATTCAGTACAAGTGAAACTCGTTGGACTATTTTCCCCCAACAACAAGTTGTCAGAAGCAACAAGGTAACAAAATTTTCTCAGTATTGCCATAAGGCCTGTAAACGTACCCCGTAAAAGGCTTACTGTGAAGTGCTAAACAAAAGCGTTAGGTGTGCAGTTAGCAGCCTATACACTGTAGACTGAAGTGATGAAGTGCCAGATGGTTAAAAATAAACTTTGTAAGTTCTTTTCCACATGTAAAGTATTTGCTCAACTATTTTTTTCCTTTACGCCTTTATTGTATACACACAAGTAGCGTTTAGCCGTTTATATAATATGGCCAAAGTGATATCGGTTGATCACCATAAGTATAGGCCAAACTATTAGAAAAATGCTAAATTTAAGAGCATATTTGAAAAAAAAAACGATATGAAGCTGGAATATTTTATGTGAACACGAGTTAAGCGCGCTAAACCACGCAATGTGTGTTGAAATCTCCGTCACATCATCAAACGTGTGCTCACTTCTCGCTATATTCTGAAAAATTTTGCTATACAGATTTGAAGCAGAACTGGAAAAGACCAATATATTTAAGACTCAAATCGGAAAATACAAGACCGAACTGAGCATTTTATTTTGCAACTCGATTTAAAGTAAAAATAAACTAAAACTTAAATTTATGGCTGTGGAAGAAGTCACAAAATGTGTTTTTTGTTTGCAATAAAAACAAGCGGTTGCTGAACCAAAGCGATAATAAATCTTAACTTTTAATACTTTGAAAGAAATGTAGTGAAACTTTGAGAATTTATGGACAAAAAAAGGATAAAAGGTATAACGTAGTTCATTTTCATAGCACACAATTGAGTTTGGCCAGTGCTGACACAGAGGACCAGTTTGTCGCAAACGTGATAACAACAACCACAGGGTCGCAACTACAGGGCCTGAAAACATGCAAAATGTCCATTATGGCGACACATGACAACAAGATAAATGTCGCGTCAGCAGCAGCAATTACTCAATCACTAAACCAAATTGCGTTGTTGACAATGCGGGTTAGCTGTGTTTTCCAGACACCACACACACCAAGCTTTTGATTTGTTATTACACAATGCTGTTCTAACAATCTACCGAATAATGGTTGCCTGCGATATTGACACAATCTCCTGCTGCGGATTAATTATGCTGTAAAACAAGGTGACGCAAACACCACCACTTTCCATCTTTACCTAACATGTGCTATGTTTCGACTAAATTGTTTATCAAAATTCATACCTGTGAAACACTACTTAAGAACCTAACATGGCAATCCATCTAAATCAGTCGGCTACCCAATTTTGGGTCACGGCCTATCGGATGGGAAGTACTAGGCATTATAAAACCATATGAAAGTGTGATGATATTTTTAATAAACAGTTTGTATACGGTATAAAATTCTCGTCTTCGAACACACACTTGTAATGGAATGGGTGTATATGGTTGTTGAACTTGACAGTTTGACCCACTTCACTACAATGCTTGCTTGTCGAATTGTTTATTGTGGATGATGTTATATGAGTCTCATAAGGTCGTTGTCTGCTTTTTTCAACCTTGAGCTTAATTGTTCACCTTAACGAATTATTGTCTTATGAAGATGACAACAAAGTTGTCTAACTTGACACTGAACTTCTTCAAATTGAATTCAGCAGCATTACTGGTACTGGTAATAATAAACGCTAATGAAAACTTATACTGCAAACTAAACGCACGCAAAAAAACACGAAATTTTATAGCACAACTGATAACGGTAATCAGGAAGTCACCATGAAGCAGTGTTACGCTTGGGTAAGCCGATGTTCAAAGACGAGAATTCTATACCGTATACAAAATATATATTAAAAATATCATCACAAAAGCATTCATCGCTATCCACAATCTCATAAATCGCATTTTGTTTCTGGCATCAGTGTCAGAAACCCTTTCAAGGTAACAATAACCAATACCTGTTTTCCTCAGTAAAACATCGAAATTGCTAGCGTTAGTAGCTACATAACTTGAACGTTTAGCAACTGCCCTATTTTCACATGAACTTTTTTTATAGTAAGTCTAATTTTATCTTTTGGAACCACAATTGTGTTGTTTGTTCAGTACATTAGCATTTTGCAGATTTCTTAAACAATTCTAATCCATTTTTAATCCATTTTCGCCTTAATAAAAATTGATTGTAATTGTGTACAGTCAGACCTCGTTTTAATAGCGGGGTTTCCAGGTGTTCGGGGTCCGGATTAACAAAGTCTGACTGTAGCCTATTACTTTATTTGTAGTTATAGACTTAAAACTTTATCAATGTAACAGTGCCTAAAACCTTAGAGTCTAAGGCTTAGACTGACAGGGTAACGCTTTTTAAATCACATACGTTCACAAATTTATGTTGTACATTGCACAGTGATAACTATTTGATGCTTCCATTACATCTTTCCACGACGATTTTTTAACAAAGCGAGAGAGCGAAACTAGACCCACAGGACGTTAAGTAAGGAAATTTAAATTTTGTATGACATTGGCGCCTGTTACTTCGATTGCAATAAAACGATTTGTCCCTATAACATTTCGAAAAGATTTCTATAAGAACCAGTATATTTCTAAGGGATGGGCGCAGTTCCCCTCTCCCCCACTGGATTCGCCCCTGTGTGTTACGGAGTAATAAGCAGGTTGGGATTGTCTTAAAAAAACTTAAGTCGAATCAATCGAACATAAGTCGCAGAACATGGTGGGGAATGCATTCAGTCTGAAAGTGGTATACTATATAAATAAACACAACTTCCCCACAGGATAACAGGTTTATCCGGTCCGGAATGCATACTGGAAGATGACAAAGGAAATCTATATACAGGCTTAGCTGATGGAAGAATCGTACAGATAAGACCTTCTTCTAAAGGGTACATTGGTGCTGGAGATATAGTGAACGTTACCTCTGGATTTATAAAGAATATTCCAAGAGCCATGGAACATGTTAATCACGGGAGGCCTTTAGGTATATATTTAAGAACAATAACCTACATGTTATAGCCTATGTCTTGAGCTTGTACATGTTACCATTATAGCTTATTACTTATCATTACTTTTACTTCAATTTAACGTGGTTTGAAACTTCTAATTTTTTTGCGTAAGTGCTTTACGTATTTTGATGCTTCCTTTATTTTGAACGTTAGGGTTGCGTAGGCAAGGCCAGATTCTGTACGTTGCTGACGCCAATTACGGCATTTACGCTGTAAATATACGATCTGGAAAGGTGGATATCCTGGTTGCTGTCAATGATGTTAATCCACCGTTAGCTCTAACTGACGATCTGTGTGTGTCTAAAAACGGAAAGTTTATTTATTTTTCGGACATGACTTCTTCTTACAAATTGGATAGATTAATTTATGCCAATTTGGAAGGTATTTAGAAAGTTTTAAAAATCGATGACAACGATTTAATAATAATGATTTTTCTTATTTGATCTCTTTTCTTTCAAGGTTTGTGCAAATCTAGAGTGTTTCAGTATAATACCGAAAGCAAGACAGTCCGTGTAGTTACATCGAGTTTGTGCTTTGGAAACGGGGTACAGCTGTCGGAAGATGAAAAACTGTTGTTTGTTGCCGAGCCAACTAGTTATCGCGTCAGAATAATCGACATGATGACGTGGAAAACCTTGCGATTTGTTGATGTGCCAAGTAATATTTTTATTTATGGATAGTGGGAATACACGCTAAGTCTTCAAAGTAAATTTATTAACCAAAATTCTTTGACAGGATTGTTAAAATTTACAAAAAATGTATATAATTCTGCTAAGTAAACATATCCACTGGGAAAGTCAAACGAAAACAAAATAAAAATTATATCGAAACACCATATGCTTTACCACCATACCATATTTTGAAAAATGCGTTTTTGTACAGTAATGCCTGACAACATACGGTCTACTGGACAAGGAACTTACTGGATTGCTGGTTCATCCTTATGGACATCTTCGTATGGTTTCTTAGAGAGAAATCCTGTCGTAAGGCAAATAATTGCTGGGCTTTTTAGTTACAAGAATCTTGAAAGGTATGTTGGAATTCGTTGATTATTTTACCCAAATGTTATAGAAAATTTACTACTGAATCTTGCTTTTTCTATATGTTTACAGAACAATACCAAAATACAGCATGGTACTCGAAATGACGGAAGAAGGAGAAATACTCCAATCTCTTCATGATCCGACGGGCGACTCTATCAGTGCTCTGACTCATGCCGTCACATTAAGTGATGGCCGTCTTGCTTTAGGATCGTTCAAAGATGATTTTATTGCCATCTTAAATGAGAAAAATTTAGCCATTGGTTTGGCTTGAGTTCGTAACATTTGCAACTAAAAATGTGATACTAATTGCAAGCTCATTTACGGATGCAATAGTGGATTCATTAGTTCAGACGTGGATCATATATTGGTCGGTGTACCGACACTTAATCACGCGACACTTAATCACGCGACATTTAATCACCGACACATAATCACTAGGACATTTAATCACGCGACACATAATCACTAGGACATTTAATCACGCGACACATAATCACTAGGACATTTAATCACGCGACTTGGATACGTAATCACGCGACATTTAATCACGCGACACATTATCACTTGGATGCGACTGCCAAAGGCTTCCTTGGTTTTTCTTTTAGAACTCCCCGACAATTGTTTCGACTCCGTTGCGCCGGCTTTCTCTATAATGTTTCTTTAAATCAACACCAGCTTCATAAAGTCTAATTGTTATATTGTCCGAAAGTATAACCTATGTAATATCTAACATTATTCTACTGTATTGTCACCGAAGCTCTTGACCAAAGTACCATCAAAACGTTACACCGTAAAATACAATGCTACTTGAAACTGTGTCAGAGCGTCGGTTTTGGAACTCTGGAACAATGCCAATGAATGAATTATTACAATTTACTATCACGACCGCCACATCTCTTTGTATCTATAACGACTGTGTCGTAAATGTGTGATTAAATGTCGCGTGATTAAATGTCCTAGTGATTATGTGTCGCGTGATTAAATGTCCTAGTGATTATGTGTCGCGTGATTAAATGTCGCGTGATTAAATGTCCTAGTGATTATGTGTCGGTGATTAAGCGTCGCGTGATTAATTGTCGCGTGATTAAGTGTCACCAAACCATATTGGTCGAGTTTTTTAAGATGCAAGTTTTATGCAATTGAATAGTTTATAATTGTGCAAAGTTTATTCGGCTATAAGTATTTTTGCAATTACACCGTTATTTACATTTCTTATACGTCAAACTGTTAATTAAACTTTTCATTGTAATTTCAGTTAATTTATTTTTGGTTATGGAGTAGGACTGTATGCATATAGCATATACCCCTAAGAGCCGAGTGCGCAATTTTAGTAGTCCCACAACATATCAAGATTGCGTGAATGTGCTACTGCTATACAATAAGGGCATATTGGTGTATTGCACCACCGGCAGAAGCATGCCAAAACAGCATTGTTAAAAATATGGAATTCATGACGTCTTTGTGTTGTAGCAACGTAAAGGAAAAGGCAAGTCGATTGGATTCCGTATTAGACGGGCAATTTACAGTAAAAAGTTCTTCAATTTTATTACACCGCATAAACATAAAACAGAATTAATTTATTGCACATATTTTAATTATGCATTACACTATAATGCATATTGTACAAAGGCCTACACTCACGCACATAGTAAAGCATACAACCTACTATATCTAAGGAGACATTTTTATAGTTGAGAAAAAATGATTAGTAGTTATGATTTTAAATGATTTTAAACGATTTTATTCTATATTCTATAAGTTATATACGGTGGTCACGGCATTGCACCCAACGTAATTTCACCCAAACGGAATTCACACGTTTGGGCTTTAGGACTGCAAGAAACAAGTACTGTAACATATAAGGAAATACATTACGTACGTAGGCCTACCATAGATAACAGTTAAATGATTTAGGAAAACATATTTAGCCTAACAAGTGGGTTACACGCATAGATATAACATAAACAATACATCGTTTATAAACGGAATTGAACCCACACAGACTTGCAATCAAACGCAGTTGCAGGATTTGCAGTGACATGGAATTGCACCCACAAGGGATTAAAGCAAATACAAAATTAAATCCAAATGAGATTGCACCCACACGGAATCAGAGGCTTAACTAGGGTTTTAGTGCCTGGGTACAGAAGCAACATTTGCTCCACCACTTGCCAAAATATATGAAAAAACGAACATTGAAGGAGCGAACTATAATGGAATTTGCTTAATTTCCACGTTTTACCATCGAGTCGCCAGTCCAAAACGTGCGAAAAGCAAAAATATGAAATGAATTCTAACATTTATTCGTACAAAAGTCGTTGGCAAATTACAGTGTACAATTTTGAAACGCCGTATACAACCATTTTGATGCCGTGTAACCATAGATTAGTACAAACACGATTTATAAACGATATAGTGTTTATGTTATATCTATGCGAGTAACCCGCCTGCTAGGCTAAACATGTTTTCTTAAATCATTTAACTATTATCCATGGTAGGCCTACGTACGTATCGTATTTCCTTATGTATTACAGTAATTGTTTCTTGCAGCCCCAAAGCCCGAACGTGCGCAATCGCGTGTGGGTGCAATCCTGTGTGGTTGCAATTCCGTTTGTATGCACCTTGTTTTAAATAAGGTTTTAATAAATGTTTATTTTTGGGAGGTTTAATGAGGAAACTATAAATCTAAACTTTCAAAATTATTCAAACATGTGGCGATTACTGAACTTTTGTCTTGCGCTGTAATATCTCGTGTAGTGGTATTATTCTTGGGTATAGGTATATTTACGCATTCCCTCTCGAGAATGGCGAATGTTTTGTTACTCTTGCAGTATTTTCATGTCATTTTACATATACTCTAGTAGTCTAATATACGCTGCAGATAAGAACATTTTTATAGGCACAGAAGAGCATTGTACAGTTATTTTCTGACAGCATGATGTCGAAGAAAGATGACTTTCCAATCTTATATTACATGACCGTGACCATGACGCTCTTAACTAGCAAATTGTTTATAAACTTGAATTAATATTTTGTGAAGAATTTTTATCAATATACTTAACCGGGAGGCGAACTAACGAGTGCGAACATACGCGGGAGGTCAATGCAGTTATTCCAGTTTGGCGATACTATGCTACAAATATTTTGCTCTGGGCTAGAGTAGGCTATAAGCTTGAGCAAAAAGGATTACGGTATATGTGCTGGCAGCTTGATTTTGGTAAAACCAACTCAGGTAGAGTTATTTTACACGAATAAATGATGAGTAAAGTACGTCAGAGAAAGCAGAAAGAAAAGCAAGAACGCAGATTTGCGGATGGTATGCCGAAAACAGAACTAGCAAGTAATTCAGTCGGATTGTCCGTATTCACCCGTGTCCTTGGAATCACTTTAGCAGTTATTACGGGAATCAGTTTATTGGGATATTATCGAGCGCCCTACTCCTGCTTACCTGCTAAACGCTTAACTGTTGAAGTACAGTTATCTGGACCGTTTTCCTTCAAGAACAAAATAACGCCAGGATTAAGGTAAGTTTATTATTTGGTGACACGGTGTTTTTATTTGCCTACTACTAGAATTGAATGATTTTACCAGCCTTTTGATTTTAGCAACCGATAGACTGAATTAAAATGATGTTTAATCATGTAGGCCTACACAAGTTAATCTAACAAACGTTTGGTCCACATTAATGTATTTTGCATGTTAGCTTAAACATTGTTATAAATCGATGAACCTTGACAAGAACATTGCGGAATGGCGTTGACGTTTAGTTGTTTTAGGCTATATTGTTCAATTACCTTCACGCTAAGACAGATCTGTTTTTGACCTTTTGCTGACCCAGACTCCGTTTATTTGTCCTCCGGCCTTTTACACTGCCAATCGCCTTTCCACTTTGTACAAATGTCCGAGTTATGTTTATTTCCCAATAGCAATTCATCAATAAAGCAAATCATAGATATACGATATGATTACTTCCGACTATAGCAGGACTTTTTATTTCCAACATACCATCATTCACCAGTCCAGAACATCATGCTCGTAACAAGATTTTCAACCGAATGATGCCTTTCTGCATGCTGTCAAGTTGCAATATTAGCTATGCCACGCGTTAATAATGACGTCTTAAGAGTAATTAAAACTTTTTTCACAAATAACTTTACAGAAGTAGCAATATCTAGCATTTTTGTGGCAATCGGTAATTTGTTTTAAATACTGGGACTACTGCTTGTTGTTCTACTTGTCAAGTACAAAGTTTTCGAAGCCCAACTTCCAACAAAGCAAATTGCGCTTTGCATAGTTGTTGGTTCATTATAAATTAAAGTCGTTAAAGCAAAGTTAGGCTATCCATTTTTGCTAAAGTAGATGTTAAGAGGAAATAGGATCTAAAACGCATTTTGACGTAAGTACGGCCCCTAAGCGCAATACAAGCTTTGTTCATCAACTTGAACAATTCTGGCAAAACATAAAACAAGCGGATTATATACGGCGTTACAAAAGTGTTTCAAAATTGCGTGTTATAAATTACTAGCAACTGTACGTAGAAATATGAAAACGTATTTCATTTTGAAGCAGTTTTAAGGCATAAAATCGCAACACATTGCGCTTCGCGTCACTGCTTGTACTGCATGGAAAATAAATTAACAATAAATTCGAAAAGTTTGAAAAACAAAATGATTGCTGGTTTATTCGCCTCTGTACGTGTTGAACCACAGTATTTATCTTATATTTACCTATAACCCGCAATTCCCAATACTTTGCTTCTATTTATACATTAATATCAAGGAAACTAAAAATAAAAAACGTATTAAGAAAATAAACATAAAATAACAAGATATATTCAGTTAAAGTGAAAAACGTATTTTCATACTACTAATTGTTATAGAGGCAGGAAACTAAACACATGCCTTTCTTAAGAAACCTTAAAGAGTAATAAACTATGCAGCTTAGGTGTTAATACTGGCATATATAAATTTTTTTACTTGGTTTAACAATTGATTTTTTGCATAGAGTCAAAGGTTTAGCCAGTCCCGAATCTTTAGTGCAAGATGATAGAGGGAATCTTTACACAAGCTTGCATGATGGAAGAATTGTTCGAATTAAGCCATCTGATGATGGACGAATCAGTGCTGGTGATGTTGTCAATGTTACTTCTGTATTTATAAAAAATATTCCAAGAGCCACGGAACGTGTTGATCACGGTCGACCTTTAGGTAACACAATGTTTGAATACTTCTGAAAAGCTTATAACCATGTTGTTTTGACACCGTATTAAGCTTATGGGTTTGTATTCCTTAGGTTTACGTTTACAAGGTGATACTCTGTATGTTGCTGATCCCAATTATGGAATTTACAGCTTAAACACCCATTCGGGAAAAGTGAAAACATTAGTTAAGGTTAATGATGTGAATCCGTCTTTGGGTTATACTGACGACTTGGATGTCAGCAAGGATGGAAAGTATATTTATTTCTCGGATGTGACCTCTTTACATTCTGACAAAATTATGTATGGCATATACTCAGGTATGAATTGAATACCAGGCATCAGGTTATTGATCCTTACAGACGCCACAAAATTTGTAAACAAGCCAATTCATATGTATTGTCAGGTGTGTGTGATGGAAGGGTGCTTCGATACAGCACAGAAAACGAAGAAATTCGAACGGTTGTCGATAACCTCTGCGTTGCCAATGGGGTTCAGTTATCCCAAGACGATAAGTTGCTCTTTGTCAGTGAAACTATGCAGTGCGCCATAAGGGTGATAGATTTGTCAACGTTGAAGATATTGAAGATTGTCAACGTTCCAAGTAAATTTTATTATTTAGAATTTTAGATGTTTTGTTAAAAAATTTGTTAAAGATGAGTATGATGGAAGGCCTTTGCACAAAAGAAAATGGTTTAGATTTGTAAGAGCGGCACCTCGTATAGGTTTACTTCCATCCCAGAGATCGTTAACTGGACTTAAGTGGACCGCTTCGATCGCTATTTCACACTACAGTAGGCCCGTACAATAAAAAAGTTCTTGAACCAAGCAATCGAAGTTATCTTGACTCAGTGATCTAAATCATTGATCTACAACATTTTTTGAAACATCGCCCGTCTACAGAAGTTTTAAATGCACTTCAATATGATTATATCATTGAATGGATTTTAAAAATACCTGTACACGTATCCTACTGTAGTTAAGCTTGTATTTTTATTTTAGCTCGTATTTCCTTTATAGGTTACTTACGGTAATTTAAGTTCAATAATAGCTCTAACTTGTAATTATGTAACTTGATAATTGTCTAACTTAAATCTAATATGTACATGTACAATGTACATTAAAAAGGTGAAACGAATTTTATCTTGACGTTCTTTTTTCGTAGACATTTCAGGGCATTTTAGGAAAACGATACGAATCTTCCATGATTTTATCTTACATGCAAAAGTGTCTCTACACAATAGCCTACGTTTAATTAGAAATTAAAATTTCAAAAACGTTTCCCATACTTTTAGTAACAACATATAAACTGCAATTAAAAAAATTTGCTTTGCAGTATTCCCCGATAACATCAGACCTACCGGAAAAGGCACGTATTGGATCGCCGGTGGGTCCCTACGGACACCCTGGCATTCTTTCTTGGAGAGGAACCCAGTTGTGCGGCAGATTGCATCTGGCCTATTAAGTGAATACTATATCACTAAGTAAACAATTGTCTTTTTTACTTCATTTTAAATATGCGATTACAGTAGGTTGTGTGGGGTAAGTTTATACTTGTAGGTTTACGCGGTGTAGAAATTTTCATAATTTCTCCAACAATACATGAGATTTACTGCGCTACGAATTATCTTTCATACGCTTTCCTCAATTGAGAAATGTTTCATGTTACCTATTACCTATACGATTTGATAAGGATAAGCGTTTACTTTTTGTAAAACAATTTTGAATTGATTCAGGCAAGCTTCACAGCTTCACCCCACTTAATGCAATGATCTTTGAAAGTCTACCAGAATCTTGGTAATCTTTCTTGCGCAAGTGATTATCACTTATCAGCGCTTTATATATAGTGTTTATATATAGGTATAGCGTTTTATTTTAACTTTACTCGGTTCGAACGCTAAGTCACAACGTAAGGTTAATTTTTGTAATTATTCAGCTGCATGGGCGCATCCGTTTATTTTGCTGCAAAACATTTTTTCCTTAAAGAGTTTAAAGTTTACTTATTCAGTCATTAAAAACGGAATGTTTATAAAGGCATATACTACTGTTGCTACAGACAAACCGGCTCCTTGAAATAGTTGCTGTTTGTTACAAATGTGAAAATCACAATTACGTATAGACAAAAGATTTACTATATCTACAACGCCACCATAAATTATAAGGTACCTGTACCGAATAAGGTCCACCTAACACTTTTTTGAAAATAACTCAAGAACCATAAATGAGAATAGACTGAAAAATCGTATAGTATTAGTGAGGATATATGACTACAACATATTCAAACCACAATAACTGACAACCCCTCAAAAAATTTATAAAGAAATTAAAAATTCCAAAAAATGGGCCTTATTAGGAGCATAGGCTCCTAATAAGGCCCACCAATTTTGTGAGTATTTTGATTCAAAACATAGTAATAGACAACATATAACATTATTAGAAATTTCACATTTTAAGTTGTACAAACATTTAAAAAGATTCCACTAGGCGCATCAAAGTAATTGCAACAATTTGCCAACTGATGACTAGAACCACTCTTGAAGTCTGGACATCAATTAGCCAAGCATTTTGTATGGGCCTTATTAGGCGCATGTGGCATCCACGAAAAAAACGTCACATTTTTATCATCAGAAAAGTTTTAGCAAAAAAAAGTGCATTATCCTTTTCAATACTAAGTTGGTTGTTACATGAAAACTTCAGCCGGCAGACAACAGTTCATTTAACCGGCCAAATTCTCACTTACTTTTTTTCTAAATTAACAAAACCACCTTAACTGCAAGTATCAAATTTTTGTTGTGCTCTAGCGAATCGGTTGATCACGTGACAAGGATGAAATCTGGTAAACCATCATGAATTTATATTAGTTTTTATGTAGGGACAAAATCTTTTATTTATTTGCACGGGTTTGCGAAATATGAGCAATGGGCCTTATTAGGGACCGGGCCTTATTCGGTACAGGTACCTTAGAATATACCAATTAGATTTATCATACAACTCAATAACAATTGGAATAAGTTTTTTGTAACAATAGTCGAGTGTTTTTGAACAATATCAAACCGAGAAGCAAGCACAATTTACGTGTCTTAGTGCAACTTGCAAAAAATATCCAATCATAGTTACTTTAACCGGAGACGTTGTCGTTGAGTTAATTTCTGAGCAAGATTGCGTTCACGGGAAAAGAAAAGCATAAAGATTACCGCGTAGAAACTACCCTTTTTTCATGCATTTGGTCCCTATGCATGGTTAAAACAACAGCCTTTAATTTAATTATTAATTATTTGATTGTAAATAAACTTTCACAAATGGCGTATAGCAATCTTTTAAACGGACCACAAGTTTTTTAACATATCCACTGATAGTGTTTATTTGCATATACACAAATGTGTACTGTTGATTTCAGATGTGTGACTTCACGTTGTATTGCAAAAAAGATTTGCTTTTACATTTTATGCTTGTTTAGGCTGATGCTGCAATTTCGTGAGTACGGCATGGTGCTTGAAATGAATGAGAAGGGGGATATTCTTCAGTCACTACATGATCCAAGTAATGAGAATATTTCTTGTTTGTCCCAAGCTATTACTCTGAGTGATGGTCGCCTTGCATTGTGCACGTTTTTTGGAAATCACATTTTAATTTTGAACGCCGTGGATGCGCTTCCTGTTGGTCAGGTTTAATTCATAAAAGTAAAAATACTTCCGCAAATGCTCTTTTACGTATAGTGAATTTTTGACAAACATGGCTGTGCTAAGATAGAGCATATAAGTAAGTAATTCTATTTGCAAATTGATTATTTCGTTGTTTATACTTTAATGAAGTTAGGTGGTGAAGTTAAAATGTGGGTATGCAAAAGTTGACTACAGTTATTTTCGATTTAATCAAAGTTTTATTTAGATTAGGCATTAGAAGGTAGATTTAGGTAGAAGTGAGCAGTCGGTGAAAGTACCGTCGTTAACGGAACTGGTAATAGGCAAAAATTTAGCGACGACCCCAGTAGGCTATTCGGTACTGTTTTAAAAAAGTAGCTCGTCCCGGTTGTCACACATTTTTTATTTTGGTTTTTTTATTTATTTATAGTATTGACCGAATTTGGAACTATCCAACCAGGTCCACTAAACAGGAGCGAGTTTCGTTAATGCTTAGCCCAAAAGCATCACAATCAAACAACGAACCTGAGCCGCATTTATTGCGAAGACAGTGCTCGAACCACTTGGCTACCGAGCCGACCTATTTAAAATCTAAAATTAAACTTAAAATCAAAATCAATCAATTTGATGACCATTTAACTAACTATGATGATAATATTTGAGTTTTTGATTTTATTTTGGGCTTAATTTTTAATTTTGTTTCGATTTTTTTTTTTTTAAGTTCATTTTGATAATTTTTTCTTTCAATTTTACTTCTGTTGCTATTTTTAGTTCTATTTTGACCTTTAGTATTTTTAGTGTGATTTTAACTTGAAAGATTTAAGTTTTTATATAACACTAATTTTATTTCAAAAATCATTTAAGGTTTAATATCACTTTAGTTTTGATTTTGGTTACATTTTTTAATTTCTATTTTTTTAATTATTTTTTTGCATTCATGCGATATAAAGGTATATGGTAATTATTTACGTATATGCTACTCAGCTTTAATATGCGCACAAATAAGCTACTTAAAAAGTAGCCTGCTCGGTTGTCTACATATAAAAACTAAAAATTTAATATAATTGAGTATATGGACATTGGAAAAATCAAGAAAATCATTACTTGCACGATCAAAAATATGATACGAATCTGGCACAAACTTAACAGGGATAGAATCATTATATAGATGCAATACAATAGAATAGATAGATACTTTGAGGTATTTTTGAACTCCAGAAAAACTGCACGCTGAGCTTTCCACAAGTTGTGGAACAAACTACTACTGACACCCTATTGCACCTCATAGGGTTAAGAAGGTATATGGAGCCTTAAAATCATAAAAAAATTACACTTGCACAATTTATCGGACCATTTTTACCCCACTTTACCAATCTTGAGATATAGAGATCATGCAGATCTATACTGCTTAATAACTACTTTATAGGTTGTAAACTAAAAAAGGATTTTCTCAGTAGGCCAATCTTATCAGCAGGAAATCTCTGCTCGGACTGCAAACAACCTTGATGGGTTCTCACGCACCTATATAGTACATTTAATAAACAATTTGCTGTTATTGCAATACTACGTATAGCGGAAAATCGATAAAATTGTCAGCAATTTTACGCATAAATATAAGAATACACCTTTCATATAAAGAAGTTGCAGGGAGGTTTTTAGTTGTAAAAACCCAACACCTTTGCGCTCCACGCATTTTGAGAGGAATGGTCAAACGCTGCAATTTTAGGCTAAAATTTTAGCTCCCCTCAACGTAACCTTAAAATACGCCATTCCAGATGCGGATAGTTACAACGAAAACAAAGATTGGTTAACAATTTGAGGTGCCATGATTTTTGTTATTGAAAAAGAGTGACACAAACCAAAACACATTGAGAAAAATTTATTTAATTGATTCAATCTTATGTCTCAGTTGACACCCAATAGTCATTTTCACACAATGTTTTCACGAATGTTTTGTCGAAAATACCATAATCTGCTACATTTTGTCGCAAAAAGCAAAGTAACAAATCGGCAAAGTGCCATTGTTTATAACTACATTGTTCCATTTTTCGGCAAAAGATATTTAGGTTATCACAAAGTGCCCTTTGTATGAGAAGGTAAGAGTGATACAACGGACTGCGCAGCTCAGCATATAAAACAAAAACTTCTACAACAAAGGCGTGTAGGCTATGTATAAAATCTTAGTATACAGTACACGCTATGCAGTATATATACTATAACTGACAGCTTATTTTGTTTCAGACTGTACAATAACTTCACTTCAGTCGAATTCTCACCTTGAAGCATACACAATTTAAACGTGGAAATAAACATACTTGCAAGTTTTGCAGTGCAAATAATTGGCCTTTTAGTGTTAACATTACGCAACTAAAATAAGCTATCTAAATACATAAACATAACTGATGCATTCTACAATCTAGTGGATAAACGCAGACAGAATACAAAAACTATATAGGCTAAATTATAGAAAGGCAATCACTGCTTTCAAATAAGCTTCTTCTTTTTTATTAGTTGATTATGCTGTATTGGATAGATCATATCCAAAATCACTGGGTGTTGAGTTATGGTCAAACACCCAGAATTCAGGTCTCTGCAAAAAAATCGAAGTGTTTTAAACAGCAAGTACTGCATAGACATCCGTTGTAGAGATTATCGTAATTTCATATACAAAGCTAAAAATAAGCGAGTGTTGGTTGTCTCTCTGCTGATACGTACTAACAAGTTTTACAGTAGTTTTTATCACATATAATAAGTTATAAGTCTTTGCAGACATGTACCGGTTGGGGTAATTTTGCATAACTATTCTTCAGATAAGTGATTTCAGAAGACTTAATATTGCAGTAGGCAATGTGAAGCCTCTCCACTTTTTGAAGAATTCGAGCCACGTGTACAGATTTCACATTCCCACATTCAATCAACCGTATTTCTTGAATCTAAACAAAAATGATTATGATTTAAGTCATTTATACTTTGCGGTTTACAGTTATATGTAAAATATTACAAGATACGGTAGGTTTTCATGGTCGTATAGAGAAAAATCTAGACATATACCGTACCGCTCCTTGAAAGCCAACTATTCCATTCGCAAAGAGACGAAAGCTTTCTCCAGCAAATTCAACTTGTTCAAAATCCAGGTTTTTGACTGGACTCCGTTCCAAAAAGTCAAAGGCTGCATGAAGTAAACGGTTGATACTTTGCACATCGTGATTGAAAAGCATGACAGGACCTTTGATTTGGAAACTTTCAGGAATATGTCTTGCAATGCCTTGCGTAAATGAAAAATTATCAGCTTCCTGAATCCAATTGCACACTTGTACTAGTAGCACACACGACTGGGTGCTGCTGTGAAGACAACACTCCGCTGAAGTCTGCAACAATCTTTTGCGTTTTTCCCAGCCCGGTTGAAAGCAGCTGGGGGAAAATTGACGTTGCAAAAACTTAACGTTTTCTGCATTGGTGAAACCATACATGAACTTGGTTACAATCTCCCATCGATCCTCCAAGAAGTCTTCCTGATAGACATCAAAATCTTGAGCCGTTGCAAAGAACATAAGATCCATAGCTGTGAAGAATTCTTGCCAAAGGCGATGGGTGAAAGAACAGCGATGTTCACCCTCGAAGATTCGGTAGCGTAGCTTTGTGTTTTTGTCAAGATAAGTAAACATGAAAGCCTGAAAAGCTGGTTGCGATATTCCTGCATTTGCTATGTCACCTTGGTCAAAAACCCATTGCCGTTTGGTAAAACCGCATCTGGCCAACCGAGCTACTTTTTTCAATTCGTTAATAGCAACGTCACGCATGTGAGCGGAGCGAAGGTATTTGTCTAATAGATAGAGTAGGACTCTTGTTACAGTATTTAAAGGTGAGTGACTGTGTTGCATAGTGGCCTCATGAAGTACGGCATATAAAATCATGCAAAAAACTGTAACATAGCAAGCACTTTCCAAGTCAGAGTCTCTGCTGATAATGTTGTATGTGGTGGAAAACGTCCTTCCGCAGATCTGTTGTCCTAACTTTTTCTGCGAGTTGGTGTTTAAACCTACTATCTGTACTGCAGCACCTGGTCGATATTCAGGAGAGAATAGAAAAGCTTGACGTGGTCGGCAGGTAACTACTACTTTTGCCCTAGGAAGGAGTTTCCCGCTCATCAGGCATCGAATGAGATCACTCACGGGCACAACATCGTTGGGAAGACATTTCGAAACAAAAGATTTGGTCAACTCGTCTGTGCGGGCTTCGTCCATCCCATCAAGCAAGATCACCACATTGCTGACTTTTTCTATTGATGTTAGAATCCTAATCTTTTCTTTTGCGCTGCATTGCACAGTGTCTGAAGCGCTGTATTTCACAAGAAAATCGAATAGGTCCATTTTTTGGTTGAATTCCACGTCGCGACATTTTATGTAAAATATGTATTCAGTTTCCGGCAGCATTTCTTTATCCAAAATCTTTTGAGCAATAATTCTTGTCAAAGTACTTTTTCCTATACCTGCTTGACCAGTAATAAGTAATCGATTTCCGTGCTCCCAAACATAACGATCAAAAGCATTCTTGTTCAGACAGCGGCGTTTTGCTTCATTCTCCGCATTTTCTTCAGCCAGCCTAAAGATATCTTTGAGGTTGACATTTCCCCGAGGAGCCCTTTCTCTTGTTTCTTGTTTGCGTTGACCAAATGTGCTGACAAAGGGCATTCCCAACTCACTTGACAACTCTAATTTCACTTTGTTTATTGGGTGATCCAACTCAATGGGATCCTGAGTTTCCCCAGCAACCTCTTGAACGTGTTTAAGGATTGCATCTTTGAATTTGTTTTCTGAAAAGTTTTAACACAGAAAAACATTTTATTTGGATTTATGTGTATAATGGTAGAAAACATCACATACCAGTTTACGTCATATTGCACGTCTTATTGCTCAAATTCTTTAAGCTGTTTGCAATATATGACTACATTTCTAATATTTTCTGCATGTATTAACATTTTATAATAAATTTGATTTAGAAATCCGAATGCTAATGAAATAGGGTAATTAGCTAATCAAATTCTTAAAACTGTATAGCTTAAGTTGACTCTATAGCGTTCAGCTCGGTTTGGGTTCATAATAAAATCAATTGCTGCTAAGAGACTTTATTCTGACCTTCTCGTGGCGAATTAAACACGTAGTCTGTGACATCACTCACATACACACCACTTGAATCTTCGTTTTCAAATAAACAAGTCGTTGAGGCTAAAAGACAATGTCTTATGTATTTACCTACAGTACTTTATTTTAAATATAGTTGTAAACATGTAACGTTGCAGGTTAGTAACTAAATGTTTAAGGAGCAATGCATGCTTTGCCATTTAAACAGAATTATTTCTGTCAGTTCGTTATGTATAACTTACAAGTTTCTGCGGCCGGAGATCCGAA
This sequence comes from Clavelina lepadiformis, assembly GCF_947623445.1. Taxonomy (NCBI): domain Eukaryota; kingdom Metazoa; phylum Chordata; class Ascidiacea; order Aplousobranchia; family Clavelinidae; genus Clavelina; species Clavelina lepadiformis. The sequence goes on from NC_135241.1 coordinate 14,830,927, forward strand.
TACTGATTGATAGTCGTTTTCCGCGGGACTAGAGCCTTCTGTGAATTTATTGTATAGTTTGATAAGCGGTAAATGTAAAGTTTGGAAATAAATATCATTTCCAGCATTAAAAATATGTATTTATCAATTTTTATTTATATGATTATTAGTAAACTACTAAAGTGTAGAAAAAGCTCTCTGTACCAGCGCTGTAGGATCCAGAATGACTATGTGAGTGGGGATTATGCGATGAAAATTCAGTCCTTTTAGGCGCAACCTCTGCATATTTTTTTTACAAAACAAGGTCAGTTGATAAGTGAAATTTCTTTAGGCCTATATACATTACTGAAAAGTAACTGTATCAACTCAATGCAATAAAACGTGAGCTGAAGTTTATACCGTTTAACCCAGGTTGAGTGATGGAACTTTCTCCAGTAGTTGACATGGCTTGCTCACTGTTGTATCTTCTAATCACTCTTTCTGCAAGAGATATGTACATAGCTTAATTTAGTTAGTTAATTTAATAAAGCGTATAGGCATACGTACGGAAATCTAAAGATTCATTTCTGACGTATAGGCCTAATTAACTCACTTTCTAAAGTATGACATTACACAAACACTAAAAGTGTTTTATATGAATAAATGATAATTATAACTTACGAATGAAACATTTAAAACTTAGGTATATTAAGCTACTGTTTAACTAATTGTATAAATTCAACGTGTGTTACTGATTTTTCAACCCCAAACTTTTAGTGAAAATTTCAAAAAGTATTTTTTGTTAGCTAAACAATGATGTAAAAATTTAATTCGTAAAATTTACAGAGTTAAGCAAGCTTTAATACTTTTGCTTATTCGATTACAAAAAATAAATTTAGTTTGGAAACATACAATAGGAACAGTTGACAACGTTATACCGAATGGATTAAGTTCTAACTACGCTCCAATAAACAACGTTTGTAGCCTAAACGTTTTCTAAATTTCAGTTTAAAAACATTGTTCGTTATACACAGGGTTGCCATCAGTCTCAACTCAAAAAGAAGGACGACTAGAAAATGAAAGACGAATACCACCTTAAACAGTGTACAACAGGAGAAAGCAACCAATGTTCCTAAAAAAAAAATTCGTTTTTTACGTGCAACTTTTTACTGCAACTTTTATCAAGTATTGCGCAAAATTGTGTTTCAATCACCAATTCGAACTGAATAGTGACCTAAAAGCAATTGCATGACCCGGCCAAACATCAGTCCAGCGCTGTATGCCAAATTATTAAATTGCCAAGCGACTTCATGCACTGTGGAACGAAGTTTTGGCATGTAACGCAAACTGTTGGCAAAATATCCAGATAATGTTTTGGAAATATTCAGCAGTATATGCAGGGTTGCCATCAGTCTCAACTGAAAAATAAGGACGACTAGAAAATGAAAGACGAATACCACCTTAAACAGTGTACAACAGGAGAAAGCAACCAATGTTCCCCAAAAAAAAAAAAAAAAAAAAAAACAAGACACTGTGACGATTACGTCACGAGTCACGAGTTGTTTTCGACATGTTTGAAATTTAATTTGGGATCTTGGAATTCAGTTGTTGACCAGATTTGCGTTCTCGTTAATGACGTCAGATAATTTCCTCGATTGAACTAGTGTGCCACATATATATACTGTTGTAATATTTACGATCTCCCTTTTACCGTTTCACGTGTTACTGAGCGCGATGTAACATTCAGCAAGATTTGCCCAAAGGCAAAAGCCTTTGTGTATGATAATAAATAAAAATGGAAAATTATAATTTAGTAATATATGTAGACAGAAATTAAACAAACAGCAGAAGCAAACCGTTCGAGAAATGACAACCATCTCATCGAGTCAGAAGAAAAACAAGATATCAATTCAACCATCAACGTTATTAAAATTTGTCATAACACTATCTGCATGTTCATAATTTTGGTATCTCTTTGGTACAAAATGGTATCGTAAAGGTGACAAAATGCCAAAAATACGAACCTCCGCCCTAAAAATAAGGACGAAAGTGAAAATAAGGACATTTCTTAGAAAAAAGGACAAACATATTTTCTAAGACACGGACCTTTAAAATAAGGACAAATCTTAGAAATAAGGACGGTATGGAAACCCTGGTTATACATCACTTAAGCATTACTATACCTGCTGGAAAGCTCAAAACTAACACCTTGGTTATATTTTCTATACTCACTTGATCCTACGGATACTGAATCACGAGTACTGGCACTTGCGCAATATCTTGGGGATTTTTTATCCATCGTTGACATTTGTTATATTATGACACTCCTGGCTAACGACTAGATCTTACACCACGATTAAAATCGTACACTTGGCACAACAAACACTATTAATCACGCTGGTGTGAGATAGCATATACTTGTATGGAATGCTATCGGCTGTTTCTGTGAACGCCTACTCTTTTTCAAATCATTCTTTTGTTATAACAAAATTTTAGGCGTTTTGTACAGTCACCGAAAACCGTAATGTGATACAGGCCTATGTTATGTCACAAATAATGTAGTGTGAACTTCGAACTGTTTTGTTGCTATATTGTATGAATATTTGTACAGGCGTCACGGACACGTTCACAATTTACTTTAAAACGACATTTTTTATGAACTAAATTAAGAAAAAATGTTTAATTTAATTTTGTTTCGATCGTTGTTGTCTACAGCGTATATAAAAACTTGTTCAGGTAGAAAGAATATAGCTAACAAGACATAATTTGAAAGGTTTCTTAAAGTTCTTTGTTTGGACTGAGGGTAGGGGGGAGGGGGAATAGTAAAGTATTTAACCTCAAAACATTGTAACGGCTTCATGGGGGAGATTGCTGTTTCAAACAACATCATAAAGGAGATCATATTTGTATCAACATTCGGTACCATAATCTAATTAGAATCTAATCTAATAATAGTCTTGTCTCCTATAGTCTATAGTTCTATAGTCTTCTAATCTATTAGAATCTAATAATTAAACTCTTGCGTGGGGCTTTAAAAAACCTGTTTAGACCAATCAGAAGGCAGCATGGTTGGTGCTGTTTTCTAGCCTGGTAATTCCCCTAGCAGTTGGCGCGTTTTAAAGTGCCAGGGTGCGCGGAAAATTTGTAGAGAAATTGGTCTGAAAAAGTGGAAAATGTGTGTTTTTAGGCCCAAAAATCTGCTGTTGAATTTGGGCTTATGTAACGGAATATATAGTAATATGTGATTTTTGCCATATTCCAGTATGAGATAGTTTCAGACAAGCCTAGTTGACATGCAAAATTTCAGAGATCTTCATGGAGCGATTTTCGAGTAATTGCATTTCTAATCATTTTACTACATAAAGAAATAAACAAAGAAATTGCCCCTTTTTTGAAACTCATAATACGCCTCCTTAAATGCAACAGTTTTTTTTAGCAACGACTATATAATTGTTACCCAACACATTAACAGAAACCACATCGGTGTATACACTGTACAGTGTATAAACTAAGCTATTAGAAGACTGTCTAAGGCGGTTTTCATTTCTACCCAAAGGAAATGCAGCATGAGTTAACGTCTAATAAGATCTGGCAAGTTTCTGCTAATTACCTTAATATCACGATAAAACTCATGCACTGTCACAGTTAGGCTACCAGCCTGAAGCTAGTTACCGGTTTTCCAGATTCCTGGTTACTTTTTCTGTTGTCCATTGCAGTCCATTGCATAGCCGCCTTCTTTTTGACATCTTAACAAATAACTTAGCTTTCTTTCGGCTTTAAGCTATGTTAATCAAAAGTAGGTTAAAAGACCGCACATTTTAAATTTCCCAAAATTTGCGCTGCTCCATAACTATAGGTTTTAGTTTGACGCTGCAGTTGATTTTTTTGTTATACTAATAACCAAAAAACATGGGTTATTATGTGATAGCTTCAAATTGGCAGACATAGCGGTTTGTCATTAAGAGACGGTTTATTGGCAATGTAATGATTAGGTTTACTTTAAGATGGGACACCTTGTCCGGACTTGTGGAACTAGCGGTATACATACCTTTATTGTGTTGACATTTGTTACTATAATTTTATAACTTTTGACTTAGTTTGGATCAAAACATTTGTTTTTGTAACAGGTTTAATACAAATTCATCAGAATTCATTATAGTGCAAACAAAAAAGGAGGCTAAAAAGCGCGTAGGGTTACAAAAAACAAAAAAAACACGACGTTTGGTCTGTTATGGGAAAAGGTTTTATTTAGACTATAGGCCTTTATTTTAAATGGAATCAAATGACTTTGACGTTAAACCATGCAAACTTAATAAAGTTTGTCTACAATAAATTGCCAAAAAAAATGAATTACGTTTTATGTTTAACTTCGAGAAATGTGAAAGTAGCTGAACCGTGTTAACTGTTAACCCGGTATAACTAGTGATAAAAATGCAAGATATAGGATGACAAACTGATGTTACGTGACTTTATTTTTAATTTCTTGATAAACGTGTGGCGGTCAGTGCCACACAAATATCCCACACCTAAAATTATTTGTTTTTAAAAGATAAAATTGGACTTGTACCTTTAATTTTTACTTCTGTGTGACCTTCGGTGTTCTTAATTGCGTTCGTTTTCTTCAGGCAGTTTCACGTGCAAGGTCGTTTTATAGTTTCTGATTTGCCAAAAGTTGAAGTTACATTTGTGTCGTTTAGTGCCACACAGTCATGCCACATGGCACTATCCTTTTCAAACTTTTCGGGGCATTCCTAACATATAATTATCATTGGGTGTGTTATAAAAATACTTGTACTGGCAAGATGTCACACAATGTTTTATGTTTCACGAGTTCGAATAAACGTTTTAGTTTTGAGTTTTATCTCACTGTATGTCTGCAATTAGTGCTGGCAGAGAAGAACACGCGACCTTCATATAAGTCAGGTGAAGCAGAGTTTATTGACGCAGACAGGTGATATCACTAACCAGAGATCGCTGCACACTTTTAGGTATGGTTACTCCATGGTTAAGCTAACTTGGAACAAAATTTTTTCATGGAACAAAGCTTTGTTCCGAAAATGGAAAAATTGTTTCTGAAACAAAATTTTCTTCCGAAAAGTGTTTCAGAAACAAATTTTCTAAGAAGAAATGTTCCAAACATTTGATGGAACACACTGTCCAACGCGAGCAATTAAGTAGCAAACTTGACATAACAATATCTTACTGTATTTGATATGATAAAGCAAATCATATGAAATAGTATTCAATGTTTTTAAAACAGAAAGAAAACAAAACAGAAGAACTGACAAACTAGATTAACTAAAAACACAACGAAAAGTTTCACTTTTATGGGGCAACAACATTTATTTCAACGAGTTCAGTTTGTTTCAAGTACTGTACCGAGACATTTCATGAAGACCGCTTTGCCTTTCCAGAATAAAGTACAATAAAGCTAAAATAGTTTTTCAAAACTGTTTTTGTCAAGTCTTGAGTCTGTACAAAAAACAATGTGGTTTTTCAATCTACTTAAAACTTACCTGTGATTTCAGTCATTTTCGTAAACTTGTAGAATGTATAATTTCGCTTTGTTCATAGAAAGCACTAAGACAATTATCAAAACTGCAAATGGAAGAACATATACGCAATAATCTGTTATAATTTCAGCAAGTTTAACTTTCTACGTAATTTCTTTATGTATCAAACCATCTGAAAATTAAACTTGCTGAAATTTCTGTCACTTTCGACAATTTGTGCAATGCAATTTCCAATGACAAATATTGATGTCAAGTTAGAATGTTGTTATTATACGAGATAATATAATACAATTAACTGAAAACAAATCAAACATTATAACATAATTTGCATTAACATGACCAAAAAAAGGTTGCATTAGACTAAGGTCAAAGTAATATGTTAATGATGAAAATACGCTTACTGTAAACGAGGGCCGCAGAAACGTACTACTTTCTTTACGCAATTGCCTGCTTCAATAAAACTACTATGAATTTTTCGAATTGTTTATTCATAGCAAATTTTTAATGCATTACAGTATCGACATAGAAATTTTCATCTACATACATTTAATAGAAACGATTTGGAATCCGGTCAACCTAATGTTAGTGACGTAAATATAATTATTTTAAACAACGCCTCAAAAATGCGCCACTTTCTGTACTTAATTGCTTGTAATAATTAAACTACTTTGATTTTTACAAATCGGTTTCTTGCAACAAGTTTGTACTGCATTACATTTTTAACATACAAAGTTTCTTCGAGATACATTGTACAGAAACGGTTTAAAGTCCGGTCAACTTAATGTTAGTGACGTAAATATTATTATTTTGAAAGACATCTCAGAAATGCCGCTTTCTGTATTCAATTTCTTATAATAATTAAACTAATTTGAATTTTATGAATCTTTTTTTTGCATTAAGCTTCATCTGCATACGTTTGGTAGAAATTATTTAAATCCGGTTATATTTGTTCCAAATCTTTTGTAAGTTTTGTTTGGTAATTTATGGTTGTGATACAATTGTTTGCAACATTTATAACTTTGTTTGTTCATCCTTGCATTGCTGCCTTGGTTGGTTTGTTGTAATGATTATGTCGTTGCCTTTTTAACTTTACTCGCCCTTGCTGATGTTCTTTTTATGATCGGAAATTCACAGACTAACTCCTCTTTATTACCATTGTTACACAGTAGTGTAACAGACGATATAAATTTTTTCTATGTTGTGTTGAGCGATTGAAGAATTAGTGAAAACGTTATGACGGGGTTTATGTGGCAAAATTAATAATCAAATGTGCGTTGTTGCTGTTTTAATCACTTCCCCCTTCATCTTGGTGTTAACAAGGATGTCTAGACTAGAGGGCGTTTTTTTACGCGCGTAAGACTTTGCTGTTGACTAGCCCCTCCAACATGATTCTGATGAACCTCAAATGAATTATTTCAACCAAACTCTTGACACTAAGTATATTTTTTCACATGATGCCCATAATTATCTACTAGAGGGCAAAAAGGTGCCATTCAATTCAATGAATGTTAATATAAGGTCCCTCTCCAACCCAAACAGTTTTTGCAAGTTTCAAGCTCTGATAGCCTAATATGGGTTAATTCATACCTTATAAAAATCAAAAGTGGTGTGCTTGTGGACAGCATATCTGACCACTTGCTTGTCGTCCAAAGTGCCTTCATTTCTATTGATACCTCCTTCAAACTAGAACAACCACAAAGGAACTTGAGTCAAACCAATATTGTTAGCTTCAACAACAAGCTCATGCATATTGAAATAGACAAAATACTACAAGAAACTGATGCCGACAAAACATATGAACTTTTTTTAAATATCTATCAAAAGCCTTTGAAACTAGTTTTCCTCTCAAGAGATCTAACAACAAAAAAGGTAAAACAAGGTATAATAGCTCTCTGCATGAAACTAAAACACTTGAACAAATCGCTTACAAAAAATTTATGAGAAAACCAACAATTAAAAATGAACAAACCTACAATTAAGAAACAAACATAACACAATGCGAAAACAAGCTAAACAAGATAAAAATGTATTAAGTTAGATAAGAATAACTTCAATATCAAAGAGGAAGATAACTAATCAACTTCTTGGTAGACAGCACACTAAAAAACAGTCACAGATTCTAATTCACGGCAACCTTGTTTCAGACAATTTGCTCAAAGTCAATCATTTCAATAACTCCTTTTCCTCAATTGAAGATGAACTGGTCAAAAACCTCCCGTCACTGAGTAATACTTTTAAAAGTTTCTTACCTTCTAGAATCTAGATCCTCAAGACATTCTATTTATATCAATCTAATATGCCAGTCGGAAATAAAAAAAATTATCATGAAAATGAAGATTAAAACCAGTTCAGAAATGGATGAGATTCCTTCTAAGCTGCTAAAAGAAACTCCTGATAATGTTCTTATTATATTAGCTCATGTGTTTAATCTGTCTTTATCATCCGATGAATTTATTGAAGTGTTCAAAACTGCTAAGGTACTTCCCCTATTAAAGAAAGGCAAACCTGAAGAAGTAACAATTTATCGACCAATCAGATTGCTGTCTTGTTTTTCGAAAATCCTTGAAAAATTAATGTTTATTAGGGTTACAAACTTTCTTGAGAGATAAAATTTCTTTTAGGATAATAAATTTGGCTTCCGCAAAAAACACTCGAATGCTTTAGCAACGATGGCGCTAAAACAAAAAATTATTAAGGATTTTGAAAATAAACTTGCTGTAGGCTATTGGGTATTTTCCTGGATCTTTCTAAAGCCTTTGACGCAATAGATTATAGCATCTTATTTTTTAAATTACAGCGTTATGGTATAAGAGAGCCAGCGCTATCTTGGTTTGAAAGTTACCTGCATAATCGGAAACAAATTGTTTTGTTCGATAATACCTTGTCTTTAAACATTTGCAATCTACAATATAGAGTACCCCAGGGTTTTATTTTGGGGCCCTTGCTGTTTCTAATCTATATCAATGACTTTTTAAGTGCATAAATCATATGAAAGCCATTATGTTTGCTAACGATACAGGCCTGTTCATAGGCCTACAGGGTAAATATGTCGACAACCTGGTTGAATTAGGAAATACTGAAATATCTAGAGCCTAGAGGTACTGATTGGCTTGTCACTAATAAATTATAATTATCACTCAACGTAAACAAAATTAAATTTATAAAATTTTCTGCTAAACCTGTCCCAACCATTTCACATACGCGGATGGTTAATGGTCAGAATATTGAAAGAGTTAAAACAATCAAGTTCCACAGAATTCACATCAGCGAAAAGTTATCTTGGAAAGATCATATGAAATTTGTGCTACAAAAAATTAAAATGAATTCAGGTGTAATCATGAAAATTAAACTTTATTTTAACTATATAAGTGCCTGCTTGCCCTGTATCATAGTATATTATTGAACTACATAGGCTATTAGTTATTGCATCCCTATCTGGAATCATGGGCAAATTACTTTAATGCATCGAATCCATAGACTATGCAACAAATTTGTGAATACTATTATGACAAAAGCTTGAAATCTTCCCGCAATCCTTCTATATTGTCATCAAATGATTTATTTTTACTAGAAACCTGCACAATCATCCATAAACATTCAAATGGGCTCTTGCCACCAATTTCTAATAATGTTCTGGGAATAACTCCTCGGTGCCATTCTATAGGTACACGAGTTAAAAATAATATCTTTCTGGCTTTTTGTAGAAATAATACAACCCAACAATCCCCGAGATTTTTGGTGCAAAATTGTGGAATTTATTACCTGACCCAGTAAAACATATCAAGGGCTACGGTAAGTTTGTGGGTATTGTTAACCGTCACTTGAAAAGTGATAGCGTTGCTGATGATCCAATGCAATATCGTTTTTCACCCTTACTTTAATTTTTGTTATTTGTTAGTGCCTGCTGATATTTCATTTTACTTAGACTTCATTTCCTTTCGAGTTTTTCTTATTCCAAGGTTACCTGGGCGACATCCATAACAATCACGGTGAGAGAATCAAATCAAGTCTATAAGGATTCTCATCAAAGTCATTCTGAGATTACTGATCTGATCTGGTTTCATCATTTTTGCTCCACGTTTTTTTTTTGTCATTTTCAAACTGATTTGATCCCGGGCATGTTCTTCCAAAGGTTCAGTGTGTGTGAATGTTTTTTTTTCAGATCTTATGTTACTGTAAAATTTCGCTTTGTTATCTTTTATTGGACTTCTGGGGGCGTACAAGTTCTCAATATCTTACTTCTGACATGTGTAATCCAATAAGTTTAGTGCACCAGAGAGCCCTACTATCGTGCCCTCTCCTTGGCCACCGAAACGGGATTCCAATCCTTGGGATGAGGTTTCTTTTCACCATCCAGCCTCACTAATCTTAACCAACTCATTGTTTGTTATTGTTACCATGTTACAGATGCGTATTTCTACTACCTGTATCAGCTTTTAATTAACACATTGCACCAGTGTCCAAATTTAACTGTAATACTTTTTTTCATTTTTTTTTATTGTTATTTGCATGTTAGGTTTAGTGGCCGTGCTAACCATTGATCGTTTTTATCTTGGGTTAACATCATTCTTGCACGTTTTAAGCCCTTCAACTTTGCTGCCTTTTCCTGTCATTGTCTGCTTGCTGAATTGTGATGTTTCTACGTTAGCGTTCACAGTTAGCATTTTATTTTTCGTTCTCCCACTGACGTTGACAAAAAGTAAACGATACAATTGAATTTATAATTATAATATTTATAATAATTGCAAAAATTGCTTTCTCTCATTCGATTTATTACCAGTTTACAGCCGCGGTAAATTTGATCATAATGTATAGGTAGGGTAGCGACACTATCTGCATGTTCATAATTTTGGTATCTCTTTGGTACAAAATGGTATCGTAAAGGTGACAAAATGCCCAAAATAAGGACAAAAGTGCCCACCTTCGCCCTAAAAATAAGGACGAAAGTGAAAATAAGGACATTTCTTAGAAAAAAGGACAAACATATTTTCTAAGACACGGACCTTTAAAATAAGGACAAATCTTAGAAATAAGGACGGTATGGCAACCCTGGCTATAAGCCTGTTATTTAACGTAATTTATACTGGAGCTATAGGTAATTATAGTCTACAATTGCGAAATAGCTTGTGCGTTATAGCCTACTTCATAGACCTAGCTAAGTTACATCTATAGGTAAAGCGTTGGGCAGCAAGGGACAACCTCAGTCCGTCGGCGTCATTTATCCCCCATTGATTAGCCTATATTGCCATTGAAGGAAATGTATGCAAAAGTTGATTGACTGAGTTTTTCTTCTCGCACTAGGCCTATAGCAAATTGAATAAGACTCTATAGCCTATAGACGCAATAATGGTTTTCATGAACTTAACGGGTGAACTTAAGATGCGTTATTTTGCACTTAATGACTTGGACAGAACCTCTGTGCAGTCAATTTGCAATTTTATTTTAAGATTGAATACCGGTAAGTCAAACTGTGTACATTACTGTGCAACTGCGCTCCTACAGGCGCGCACTTTCATTGCGTCCGAGCATTTTGCACATTGCACTTGTAATCTTTGGTTGTTTGGCGCAGCCAATATCTTGCTGGAACTGACCATACTCTATGCAGTCTGGGGCTAGATTATGATAGCCTAGCCGAGTCCAGACTGGAAAATATAGTCTATGACAGTTTTCAATGAAAAGTTCTCTGTGTAAAGACGCTAATTTTATCGTGATGGCATGCACCAAAGCCGTAATTCTTTAAGCAACCAGCTTTCCTTGGTTTGATTATTATAAGTCGGCGTGCACATTGATAAACTTGTGCATACAGCAGTCACACTTTCCACTGTGGCCCATTGGCAGCTGCATGCAAACCACGTCAAATTTTGTTTTTACGCCAATTTATAATAAATAAACCAAGAATTTTCAACGAGCTCTCCTGGTGTGCAGAGATCAAAAGATGGTGTAAGCATAGGCTCAGTTTGGTAACGAGAGAGATGCTTACAGCCAAGACTGCAGAGTATGGCAAGAGCACAACCAAGATTTTTTTTCTAAAACTGCATTGCACTCCAGGCAAATTGGTGTCTCCAAAAAAGGAGACTAACTTTTAATCCGATTTTTACTGCAAAATTAGTGTTTAAAACAACATTTCTAAAAAAGAATGGGAAACACTGATTTTTTTCCCGATTTCAATCGTATAGGGCTGCACAAGCGCCGGGCAGTCTTGGGCCATGAGTCGCAATGCAAAGCAGCCGCCTCCTGGAGGCGTCAAACTGGAATTTTGCTTCTGCACAACCTCGTTCTCTGCAAAAACTGCCATGCTCTGCAGTCCGGCTCATAGCCTGTGTACTAAGCTATTGTATTAAGAGACACTGCATCAAAACAGCTAAAACTTCATTTAATGAAAAGCATGGCATTGGTAACCACACCCTGTTCTTTTTTTTGTTGCACAGCCAGACAGCACATGCAATGTCTGAATGTCCCAGATATCCTGGAATCAGCAAACTTCGCCCTCCGAAGATTTATGTCAGTAGTTAAAATAGTTTACACCAACATAAATCTAAATGGTGAGATCCTAAATGTCTCGTCCACGTGCCACAACGAACTTATACGAAACTCTTACAACGACAACAACAACGACCTACAATGAGTAGACAATTTAGCTGACACCTTAGAGTGAGCTTAATGGCCGCTATGGTAGCAGCAGCCCTTACCTGGCTGTGTCGGCCCAATCAGCAATGCCTGATGCTACAGCAAAAGGCATTATATACAGACCGGAAGGAAAAGCATGTGATATAAGCATGGCTTCATTTGAACTGCAGTTATTTACACAAGTTCGTGTTATAGCAACTACCAACTGGTTGGTCGGAGCTATTCTAACGTTATGCTAGATGTAAAGCGTACCACAAAGAGACAAGGCGGTTACTTTGGAATTAGGTGGAGTGGAAAATTCCCTTATTGTGTCTGCTGCTCAGCTGATGTTGATCCACCCAACTTGTTTGGATTTATGCAAAAGGACTACTACCCTGTCGCTTCTCGCACTCGTTTCTACTCAAAGGAAGATTTCCACTTTTGTAAAAGCCGAAATTAAGAGATTACTTTTCAAAGGCATCATTGATCCATCAAAATCTCCTTTCAGAGCTCAAGTACTAGTGGTGTGAAATCAACAAAATGTTTTTAGTGGTTGACTACATGCAAACTGTCAGTTGCTTCACTTTGCTCGATGCTTACCCACTTCCGCGCATCGAGAACATTGTCATAACCTTTAAGACTAAGGCTTTCTTAAACTGAATTGCGCTAGTCCTAAAACAAAATACATAATTAGTAACGTAACACATCACTGTAAACTGTATAACACTCATACAGTATATATAAATAAACTAGAAGCATTAAGCATATTAGGAAGACTTCCAAATGACCAGCCAACACTACGCTTAAAACTGAATAACGTCTCAAACAAAACCCAACACACAACACAAGAACGAATTAACGCAGCGTGATTATGCACGAGACACGAAGATGTAAAACAAACTGCTAACATTGTGGCAATTAACAACTTAGGAAAATTAACAGTATGATACTTCAGAAATATCACCGCATTCTAACCCGGTTAAAAATTTTTAAGATAGTTGTTAGAAAAGAGGTAACTTCCAAATAGAAACTAAAAAGTCCAGTCGCCATATCTTTGTGGAGGTTTTCTTTCTCGTTAGAGCCTAATGCTCGGAGGTTGTGAATTAGCATCCCTGGAAAACGCTTGCTGGTGTTCATTCCTTTGAATGTGAGTCCTTCTTTGTGTGTTGTCTCTAGTGCCTGCAGACAAACTTATTCCTTGTTGATATAACGGGGAAATGACGTCTGAAGTTGTGCATGGCTCTATTTTATCGTCAGCGGGGGTTACTTGCGGGTAAGAGGCAAGGTCGGAAGTTGATATCGTGTAAATAGTATAGACGTTGGAATTGTTTAGGTTTATTTTAAAATCTGCCCACTTCAAAAAGTTATACTTATGTATGTACGTCCCAGATGGAATGTTTGCTGAATGCACGGGGAGTTTAAATTAATTGCCCATATAATGAATATTGTCTCATCCTGTTGAATGGGGGATTCCTCACCCAAAAACAACAAACTTTCCAATCAGCTAGCCTGGTTTGCAACTAAAATTAACATACCTGGTACGCTAAAATCTGCCAGTGTAAGAATTACATTCGGTTTTCCGCCACAGATCTTTGGCAGAAAGGCCTTAGATTCTACCTTTTTCGGAGAGATTACAAGTTTTTTGCCAAAAAGCAGGGTCCACAGGCTTTCAAATGCTATCTGTTTGATTTGTTGGTGTTCATTTAATTTTATACCCAACGATTAATGTAACATTGAATATTTATTATTAATAATCAAGCTTTCAATCGCAGTTAATTTTTTCATAAGGTCAAGGAAATGTCATCTACTGATCTAAATAGTTTCATTAATGGTCATGATTCGGTTGTTGCTTCTGCATCATTAGCTAAAACACCACCAAAACTGAATAAAAATCATGAAGATCATATTGAGATGATTACTCCATCTTCAAGGTTGCCAAAACCATTTGACAACCTTCCCCATCTTACAGGATATACATCATTTTCAAGGTAAATTGTATTTAATATGTGAGTAGGTCACTTATTGCTAGAAATGTGCACATAGTAGAGAAAGTAATGTTTAACATCTATCTGTTTTTTTTTTCAAATCTGGCAGCTGATTTTGAAATGTATTTACCATGCGTAACTAGCTCAATGCATTGTGCCTGAAACATGTAGTTAATAGGCTGTATTGCCCATCGCTGCATTATCAACTTTTTAATCTGCCAATCATTATTTAATTCATTGTTTTATATAGTATGGTAATCACTTTTTGTCAATCATATTCATATATATCCATAATTTTATAACTTGATTAATAGAAATGTGCCACGAGGAAGATTATTTGAACCGGAATATCATGTCGGTTGACTCAAACGAATCTTGAATCCATACGTATCAGCACCAAATGATAAATTTTCATCTAAAAGTTAACAAATTTTGCTTGTAACAAAACGTGATTGCTACATAAATTCCTTTGTTTTAAAATATCACCTTTCAATGCTGATGGAAAAAGCAAAATCGTGCAGCTTGTATTAAATCTATATATTTTGTTTATTCCAAGCGGTGCAATTCAATGTGCAAGCATACCTAAAATGTTTGTAAAGAATTTGATTTAGGTGTATAAGGAGACTAACATAACATAGGCTATAATTCTATGAACAAGGTTGGTGGCCATTGTGACAGGATGCTTTTGCATATCAGAAATTATTAGACAAGAATGAATAAATGGTTGTACACAAAAATAGGTCAAGTTGTTTTACTTGAAAATTGTGTGTAGTATCAAAATCTTGCTTCGTCGACCAATTCCTATTTAGTACTCCTACTGTGATGGTGTGAATAGTTATCAGTTCACATGTTGGAAAATTTTTCTAATTGAACTCATGGTCACGAAGCCAGGAAAATATGGTCATCTTATAAGTCAATTAAGGGGTGGCTGTACTCTATTACACAATATTCAGTTGCTGTTATAGTCTAGTTTTTGATGTAACAATAACTACCTCAGTAATGATTCAGATTTTGAATTAAGGAATGTGTTTGTTTTGTAGTTCTTTTCACATATAATCACATGATACAGTACATAAATTCGTGACTTTATTGCGGAGCTTTATCTTGTGTTTCAGTTCATCCCCCAAGACTCCATCTACGGCAAGTCCCTTTAATAATGCTTGGGTTGACACTCCCAATTCATTTATTCAGAATATTCCAGAATCCAACATTCTTTCAGGTTGTGTTGGATTTGTGGATGTTTGGTCCAGAGATGGTTGTGACAATCGCTCTCTTTTATTTGCACGCATTCTTTTAAGAATGGGAGCGACTGTAAGTTTTTTACCAAGCAATATTCCCTTCATAATTGCAATTTATCTTTTCAACATGTTTGAACACTAAGAATATACTGTATATGTATTTTTTGTGAAATAATGGTGTATATTTGAAACTTTTTAACAGAAATCATTTTGAAATGTCTAATGCTAAGCTTTTCTTTGGCCATCACTCTTTGTCTTAAATGTAAGCTTATGACCTTTTCTTTTTTTTCATTTGCACAGTGAGCCCGATAAGATATCGTAAAATTGCAATTGCTATCTTTACAACATAACTGTGACAGTAACCCACTTAATCACCACATCAGTTTGTTACCTCTAAAACTTATTTTTCATGAATTTGTGTTGCAGTTTGTTTAAATCAGAAGTGTTAACATAAATCCAATCTCGTGCATTGGGTGATGGTGTTTTTGAAAAACATCAACTACCATGTAACTACAGTTTAATTTCAGTTGCCTTTTTGAGGTCACTGGGGATATTCAACATAAGATAAACAGTTTTATGTACTATAACAGCAAATTTCTAAATGTAGTTTTTGATGATAAAAGTGATTAATGAAAACAGATTAAAGGGTAAGCATTATTAGCGTACTTGCAGTGTGAAAGCTTAATTTCAGATATGATTTATACTTATACTTCTACATTTTGCAAGTAATAATGTGAGTGTAATTCAACTATACTTAATACAGGTTGCTAGGTATGGTGCGTACCTGAATGATAAAGTTATGATAAATTCACCACAGTAACTGGGACATGAAGTTGTTAGCCTAGTGGTCTGATTTCATTGAGATTAAGTACAGTTGTGCTGTATATGGCCCCCAAACTTACATATTACTTTGACACACCAACATCCTGCTTAAAATAATGAGCTTTTTAATATGTTGTAGTCAGGTCAATATACGGTTTGACCCCAAAAAAATTCCTACAAAAGGTTTTTCAACGGTTTTTTGTAGTATTTATCATCAAGAATAACATATTAAAAATCTAGGAGAATCAGAGCACCGGAAAGTTGTCATTTTCAAGATGGCCGCAAAAACAGTATAATGACAAGAATTCACTTAATATTCATGCTAGAGCTCTAATTCTGGCGTCTATCCCTAGGTTTTAGGTGGTAAGGAATTCATTAAAACAATTCAAAATAAAATCAACTCAGTAGTTTAATGGAAAGACTTATATGAAACAAAAACAATAATGAGACACTGGCAGTATAAGAATCACACACCACTTATTAAATTATTTACATTCAGTTACTTAATAAGTCCTGGTCATCATCTTCATCCAGTAATGACTGATTGTACATATTGTCACAGGCATCAAGTTGGCACTGTCCACATGCTGAGGAACAGGGTAGATTATTCTGCCTACAGCTACACCTGGTAGTGCTACAGGCAGGGGCAGTTGCAGTGGATAATGTTTCAAGAGGGAATCTGGGGCCGCATTCATGTCCGACTCTGTTGGCACAAATTGACTGCCTTCCAGTTTCCAACCCCACCCGCAAATTACCATATCACTCTCCTGTCCTACCCAGACCATTATTTGGTAGTAAACCCTTAGACAGTGAAATTTTGTTGATGACTCAGTAGTAGGTAGGTGGTAGGCGTTCTGGTGTCACAAATGATTGGGATGAGACTACTTTTTTTCTTAGTACTCTGTAGCGCAATGACGAGAGGGAATCTGTCCGCATGCCCCCAAAAATCACAGCCATCGCTTGACAACCTTTCTTCACAATGGATGCTGCTGTCTGCTTTGGAAGAAGGAAGTAATTGGCACAGTCTTTCATAGTAGCATCATCCTTCACCAGCTTGTGAAAGACAGATTTCTTACCCACACCAAAGATTCTTGATGTTGTGTCACATCCAGTGTAGGCATGTAGAAAAAGTAACGGGGAACAAAATTCTTCACCCATCACTATTTTCAGTTCGTTTATATGATACACTGTCAGCATTTGCCTTGTCGGAACGGAAATATAGATGTTTGTTTGCTTGTTGCGCATAATGAAGAAGCAGGACCAACAGATCTGTGTCTTCTCCAATCAACGATGTCGAGTGTGACACTGCACTAAGAACAGCAGCCTTCACAATCGGAACATCAGCATCCCCTGGGGCATTGATCACTTCGCAGCTTTTACCCCGAAGTGTTTCACTGATCAGGTCGATCATTTTTTGTTTGTTCATGTCCCTTGAGAGAAACACATCCTTCTTTCCATCAAACACTGTCTCTTCCGTAAACCTTATGACTGCATGCACATTCTTCCCACGCCTCTGGTGTGTGTTGTCCTTGATTGCCGGTCCTCCTAGGTACCCGGCAAAAACAATCGTTGCCCTTTGATAACGCCGAGTCGTGAATTCAGCATATGATTGTGCAATGAAGCCAAAGGTTTCTTCTCTCTTCCATGGTAGCTGCTGTAGTAGTGAACCTCCATCTATGACGTAGTGTTGAGTTTTTGGTGGAGTGTCTCCTATGGATTCACGAAATTCCCGCACTGCCTTGGTTGCAAATTATGTGATAGCATTCGCAAGTTGAGGCTTATCAGGCTTCCAGAGCACTTTCCTTGCTTCAAAAAGTGGTGGAGTGAACGGGCTCAGTTCATACTTGAAGATATCTTCGAGAGATAAGCCCCTAGTTGTGAAACCACTAGGAAACGTTGAAAAAGCAAACCTGGGTCAATCGTTCTATCAGGTGTCACCTTCACTAATGAGATGTGTCCAAATGTCTTGGCTTTATCCTTCCGCTTAAAAGATATTGAGAAAACAGACTGTCCAATCATTTTGTCCATAATGTTCCTTCCGACTGATTCGAATTCGTGTACATTAACGTCATCCTGGGCCACAACACCATTCACAATATTACCAGCAAGTGATGTCTTCAACTTTGCAAGGTCAGAACTGTCTCTCTGAACACTAGCCTGTGTTGCTTCCTTGTGTTCGCTTGTTGTGTAGGAGAGTGTATTGAATTCCTGCATGGCATAGTTGTACTCAGACGTGATTGGAGTCGACATTGTCCACAGATTGGACATTGTCATTGTGGACAGATGGGAACACATCTTTAGAAATACCTGGTCCTGTTCCTCATCCTTCGGTCGCCCATATTTTCGACGTTTTGTCTCAGGCACTCT
This sequence comes from Clavelina lepadiformis, assembly GCF_947623445.1. Lineage (NCBI taxonomy): Eukaryota > Metazoa > Chordata > Ascidiacea > Aplousobranchia > Clavelinidae > Clavelina > Clavelina lepadiformis. The sequence goes on from NC_135241.1 coordinate 14,849,416, forward strand.
GCCGTATTGCAGGGGTACGTTAAATTCATATCTAAAATTTACACTACAAGAATGATGGTATAAACAGTCTGCAGCATGCAAATCGCCACCGTGATATTCAAAACGATCTTTCACGGCGAATGACCAATCGTCAGAACGTCTCTTGAAACACTCTAATATAGTCCTTGGAAAAGCATCTGTTTTAACGAAACTAAAGCCAGGTCTGTCCGTGAGAAGTCGAGTCCCACAAAACAAACAATCAGTCTTACTGTCGAAATTACCATCAAGAATCCGAACATTTCGTTTCCTCGTGACGCAGGACCCACTTTCCTCTCTGTTCTTCTTAAGCTGTATATCGATGGGGTTGGTGTAATGTTTACGACAGTCTATGTGTACTTTTCGACCAGCTGTAACAACAATGTTGTCCCCTCTATTAGTACTGGCAGTATTATTCCATCAACCCCCTTTTGGCGTAGTATACTGGTGGATTCATAAGCTTGAAAATCCTTGTCACAGATCGGGTAGAGGTCTTCGTAAGCATTCGTGTCCATACCTGAAAAAAAAAGAATTAGAATAGAATTATAGGTTATGGTTATGCATTTAATATTGATTCTTAAAGTCATAGTAAAGTTGCTCACTACTCAGTCAACAAATTCATAAGTAAAACAAAAATATGTGAACAGTAGGCCTACATACCGTTTTCTTGTGACGTCGAACGCAGGTAAAAATGCAAACGTGAAGTAAAATCCTCAAATGCAGGCCTAACTTTAAAACAGAAAATGCCAAAACTTGCTAAAGTAAATTATTAAATAACAAAATGCTGAAAAACACAAGATTATTTTTTTAAATAAAAAATGTCAAAAATATTTTTCTTTCTCCTAGGACCTAGATTTTTAATATGTTATTCTTGATGATAAATACTACAAAAAACCGTTGAAAAACCTTTTGTAGGAATTTTGTTTGTAGAAAATTTTAAGTATTAAAATTTTGTAGAATTTTGCATAAGTTTTATATATATACCATCATGATCATAGCGGTCTTGACACTCAGTGAATACCATTGCAGTGTCTTGTACTTCATGCAAATGGAATATGGATACAGACAGAACACTGTAATGTGCATTGTACAGCATTGCAATAGCTATAATGTATTACTGTTGCAGATTGTAAAGAAGTTTACTAAAAATGAACCCATAACCCATCTCATATTCAAAGACGGCCATAAATCGTACTTACAAAAAGCAAAGTCTCGGCAGATAAAAATTGTGTCTTGCTTGTGGGTAGAAAGGTATTTGTTTATTGTTTTGTTTTTCACCATTACACATAATATTATATTGTGAAATTGTACTACATTTTAGATGAAAAATATTTGGCTTAAGTCAATGGTCTGTAGCCTTTTTTTAGACCAAGCCAAATTTTAGGTGATCCATTTGAACAACTAGTTTATAGTTATGGATATAATTTTTATGGTTTAGTTCAACTAAAGATTGCATAACTAATACAAACCTGCTATGTTTGCATTTGTTACGTTTTGGCGTTGGTTCAGTAAAAACTCCATTGGTAACTATAATTAATTAGTATCCTACATGGTTATTTATATGAGGACTTCTCAAACTGTGGGTCGCTACCTCGTTTCGGGCCGGAAAGTGTCATTTTGGGGCCTTTATTTCTACTAAATTTTAACTTGCAACTTCGTATTTCACACTGTCATTTGTTTACTAGGATCTCAGTCTGAGCTATCGAATGATAATAGTCAACCAATCACAAAAAGTCGTGCATTGTTACGTTCTGATTGTTGTAACTTACTGGCCGATATTGGCCTTGTTGCATTCATTCCAATTTCAGCGTAGTTACTGAAAGAACCTTTTATGCTTTTTTTAAATTTTTATTCCATTCGTTGACTGTTTTAATATTAATATGTGGGCTACTTCATCAAGGGGTCGCATAGAAATTTCTTTTGTAAAATAGAGTCGCAGAACAAAAAAGTTTCATAAGCCATGATATATTTGTGTGATTTGCAGGAATCAATAAAGTTTTCCGTCAAAACTAAGCTTGTATTAAGATTATGTGATCATGTTTTGTAATATACAGCTGGGTTGCAATCCGTTTGTTAAGAACTGCTGACTTAAGCACAGATGTATAATTTTTCTCATGTATGTAGGTGTCGTGTCACACAGACCTGGGTCAATGAGAGTTCTTACACTTTTAATGATTCTTCTTACAAGCCACCCAAGGTGCTAAGATCTGTAGATTGTAGTAATAATTACTAACGCTTATTCATATTTACTACTATAACAACTATTTAGTTTTTGTTTCAAATTATCTCCTTATTAAGTTTAATTAAGAATATGAACAGAAATTTCGTGAAATGCAACCCCTTGATCCTGAAGAAGAGCACATTAAGAGCGTGAAGAGAGTCCGTAGGAAACAAGCAAGGGAAGAAAAACAAACAGCAAGGCGTGCTGTAAGATTTCTGTCCTCTCCCAAAGACGGAAGTGGTTTAGGTTATACAACAAATTTTTATTCACTTGCTTATTGTAAATCATGACAAAAATATACATATTTCTCAAATTAGGTATGATAAATGTTATTTTTATTGAAATTCATTTAGAAAATGGACCACTGGCTTCAGATACACCATATTTTCCTACGTCTGTAAGTAATCAATGCTACCTTGTGTTTATGGATTTATTGTCACTGATCAAATCTTTTTTACTCTGCTATTAACATGGTTTAAATTTTACTTAAAATTTCTGATGTTCTTATGCCAAATAAATGGGCTTACTTCAGTCAAAAGTGTAATTCAATTCCATTGTATCCATTTATCGCAGTGGTTCCCAAACTTATGTACCGCGAGCCACACGACTAAAATGATACAAAAACTTGAAAAGGATTAACAATAAATCTGATTAAAAAGTATGTTCTAACAGTTGCATAAATAATAATTAATAGATGCGAGAGTGCCAACAAGAGCACTGGAAGCTTAAAAAATCTAGCCTGTTCAAAAGACATTCCGCCATTTGAATTGTAATCACTACTAAAAACACCACATTAAGAAAGCAGTTCAGTTGCCGGCTGAATGGGATTATAATCACTTCAATTATCATGTAATAAATAATACAGGAATTCCATGTAAGTTGTATAGATTTTTGACATTAACATGAATCGAAATTGGAATAATGATACCTCTACCAAGCATGATATATATTTATATATCCAAATGGTTTTGCAAAAACAAAAAGGCCCAACTGTTTTAATGGGAGGTATGTATGTATTAGTTTACCAGACTTGAACAGGTTTTGATATTGATTTAGATTTAGCTTCATGTATATGTGAATTTGTCTCTCTAATCTGGTTCAGTATTCAATCCGCCAAATTATGTTGTTTTTGTAGAGAATGTACATTTGCATAAGATGCAAACAGTATTTAAATATTAACACTAATTAAAATTGAATAGTTTTTAGTAATGCCCGCCGTAATAGAAATAATACAAGGTGTGATTTTAAATGTAATTTTGGACTAGTTACAGTCGCTACCCTTTAAAAGAGTAACACAGAGCAACCTGCAATGCAGTTCACATAATATTGCTAGGTGATCTTGGTCCTGGGAACATATTAGTTAGTATTAGCACATGTTAGTACTACTGTACTAACAAATATTATTATGGAACTACATTGAAGAACTATTGCCAATTTCATAACACCTAAGGTTTTTGCGGAACCCACTCTGGAAACCTTTAGAAAAAACTTTGTATTCCACATCTTTTTGTTAAGATATCAATAACCAGTGCAGTGTGCTCATACAATTTACATTGTATGCATTTTATTTCAAGAAGTCCTATCGATTTTTCCATCCCTACATAGTGGCCGAAACTCCAAATGAAAGCATACAACGCAAATTAAAACGTATGAAGGAAGGGAAGCCAATATTTTCCCCTCCATCTTCTCCATTGTCATCAGATGTCTCTCAGTCATCCATTCTTGTAACCTCAAACAACGGTAGTTATTTACTTAAGATTTGTTGATATAATATAATAAGCTGAGTTGCGATTTTATGGTTCACTTTTGTCTTATTTAACATGAAGGACAAGATGATGTTGAAGATATAGAAACTCTGGAATCCCAGATTAAACCACTTACTTTTAGTGCTGATTCATCTGCAGAGCTACATATTTCTGATCAAGATGATATAGGTTTGTTGTCGTTATATTTTTTTCAGAAAACTAAATAACAAACTGTAATTAATGCATCATTAGGGATGATTGAAAACAAAAAGATCTGAGCATTTTCGATGTTGTCCCATTCCGAAAATTATAGTGCTTTAATAAAATTGTTTCTAATTTTTATTAATCATGTTGTTGTAATTTCATGTTTTTATGAATCCAATGCATTCATGTCCACTCCAACATCTTCAATTTTTTAGATTCAGTCTAATTATAGTAATGGTTGCAGTTAAAATATAACTACATTTTTTGTTATTCTGTGATAGGCTCAGAAAAACCACTCATGGCCATGACTTCAACACAAACTTCTCAAAAATCAGATATGGAATTGACCTGTATCGACTTAAAAGGTATTCTTTGTGCTTGCCTCTAGTTTTGGCAAGCTTCAGATTGTATAAATTACGTTGTAATATTTCGATGGTTTTATTGTCAATACAGTCAGTATGATGCAGACAATGAATTTAGGTGAGACAAGCAGTGATGAGAGAACATTGCCAAATGTGTCACACATAGTGAAGTAGGTACACGACTTCGTGACGTATTACAAAGAACGTTAATGCTTGGCACTACTAAGTTGCAACTTTTTGAACTATTAAGTATATTTTTCGAAAACAGTTCAAGAAATTCTGAGGATTCCACTTTAAATTTTCACTTGAGCGTGTCATCAAGAATGTCTACACGTTCCTGTGATAGTTGTGATACATCTTTGCATCATCAACGTAACCAGAGTGATAAGATTAATTCTCTGGAGCATGATATTGAAAATACTTTGGAGGAAGGTGCCAATTTCCATGAGGACCTACTTAAATATCCTACTGAATTTAAACAATGTAAGTTTATCAATGCCTTTCACTGAGAGTTGTGGCACTAATTTATTCTCTTTCTGTTTATGTAATTATTTTTTACTTAGCTCATAGAAAGACAAGACGTATTTTGCACAATGATGATGTTATAAATCCTGCTTCTTTACTGATTAGTCCACATCAACTGAAGCAGGTATTGGTTGTTCTTATACTTTGTATGTGGTAGCATTTGTGTCATATCTGATTTTCAAATGCTCTTTTTAAATTTGGATTTGGCTCATAGGGCCCACGAAGATCACAAAGACGATCAAGTGTCAATGCCTCATTAGCTATTTCCAGTTATTTAGCAAAAGCTTCTAAACGACAATCAACGTTATTGCAGTTAGGTAAACTTATTGTAATTGCCATCTAAGAGCAAGGGCTACCAGCCACTGCGAAATGTTTGCCATCGTCAACATGTTAAAAAGTGAACGCATTTTGTGTTTTTAAATTGCGTTGTATAATTTTCAAATTCAACAAAAGTCGATGAGGGTGGATCGAACTCACGTGATTCCTTCGTTCTTCCACCAGTCAGACATTTCCCACTAAAAACCCGCGGCGGCCGACAACGTTATTTCTCTTCGCCCACAGCAGCATCTGTTACCGATGACAATGATGATCAGTTGTATGTATTAATTTTGTTGACTTCCGAATGTTAATGTTCTTAAAAGTTGTTTATAAGTTATCAGTACCAATTTCTACTGTGAAAAAATCATCAAATGAAATTAGTAATATTACTGGTATCACTAAGATGTATAAAAGCTATCTTGAGATATACAGTGCACTTATTTTTTGCAAGAAACTACTGAGATTTCGTAGAAAACTAAGCAACTCTAGCAATACAGAATAAAGAAAATTTTTTTCGTTAGCACGACTTGCACATCCTGTTGTGCTAGTTTTAATTGGGAATGGGACACACTACACACACGCAGGGCTTAATCGTTTTTTCATTGATTGAAAACTACGCAGGGATGCCTTTTATTTCTAATAATGATTGTATTCAAATAAATGCCCTACTTAAAAAGCTCCAACATAAAGTTTCTTATAAGAAAAATCAGTGTGTACTGTGTAGTATGTTTCTATAACTTTTTGTAATATTTCCTAAACTTCTGTACGGAGCATAACTTTAAAAACAGGAGTAATGCAAAAGCTGACTCTTGTACTCACCGGACAAGACGTCAATCCTTAAGCACTGCTTATGAAGATAACAACAGCGACAGAGAAGCTGCAGATAACTTAATACACAAAGGTACAGTATCCTGTATCAGATACTTTTCGCTTTGTGCAGTCAAGTGCTGGTATAATAAAATCGTAAGTCCAACAACATATTGTTCTTTTAACAGACGAGCCTTGCGTTGGTGTTCTGCAAGAAGTCCCCAGAAACGTCAGATCGGTTTACATGAGAAAAAGACATAGAGAGTCGAGTTAGTTTTGGTTACAATGAAAACTTTTTGACGTCTTCGTGAGTAAGATAATTATCGGTTGTATTTTTCTCGATTACAAAAATTCGTTGGTTTTAGGTTCATCATCGTCATCAAACGGAAGCATAAGGAGACCTACCAGAAAGTCCTCGCGAAAATATATGAGGAATAATTCAGATGGCACCGATTCGGTGTGCGCGAAACAAGGTATTTCAAAAAAGACTTTCTTCGATTGCAGCATGCTCCTGGGCTATTTTTTATTTGGGTTATGCGCTTTACCATACGTAAAGAAATCGCTTGTTTGTTGTTTTGAGCAGGTTTTTTAACCCACCCTCGTCAAAGTTCTGATGAGTTTCGCAACTGTTTGCGAACACCCAATCAAGGCATAAGTGTTGATAAGTTGACCCAGCGACGAAGAAAAGCAAAGAAATGTGCGGTTATGGTGCTGACTAGTTTCCACACCGAGTAAGAATAAATAGTCTTTCTTTCACGCTACTCAGAGGGTTGGGAGACTTAGACCACCTTGTTACTTTAAGGGAACGACTTGCGATGGAGAAAATTGTTCGAAAATTAGGTCGTTTTCGAATTCATACATCTGTCAAAGACGAAAGCGTCACTCATGTGGTATGTGGGGCAGCTCGGCGAACGATGAACGTTCTTTGTGCAATCTCTCGTGGTTTGTGGTTACTCAGCAAAGAATGGGTAAATTTTTACATTGTGGACAATACTCGACTGCTGATCGCAGTGCTAATCACTAACATCTCAATTTTAGAAAAATTGAATTTCTTTCAAGACTGAACAGGTGTTAATTTTAGATTACTGCGTCCAGTGATGCGGGATACTGGCTTGATGAGCACAGCTATGAAGTCAGTTATTTTCCGACCGCAAGACATACGAGATTGCAGCGTTGTAGCCTTCCTTCGTGGAAGTTCTCTGTGTTTTCTTCGCTAGACGGCCATGTATACATAGCTCCGGACACCAAGCCTCCTAACGTAAGTCAGCTAACACGTTCCCAGATGATTATCCGCGTTCCGTTGTGGAGTTAGTAAAGTGAGCCAACGTGAAATTTTTTGTATGAATTTGGTCGGATTTTTAGCTTATAGCCAGTCGTAAGCTGACGGCTAGCTGCCATGATGACTGCTTTCGAAGTTAGATGATCGTTAACTGCTAAAGTCTGTTGTGTCAAACTTCAAATTTATGGTGAAATAAAATTGTAAAAATATACCCAAACAAAAATTCTGATCAGAGCAAGGCATTGTCATACGTACATGGACCATTGGTTTTGGTTACCATAATTTTTTGCCCAGAACCCTTTCGTACACGACAATTTTGGCTTCCAAGTTTCCTGGTCGTTTACAGCTTTACCCGACAGTTGTCTATCAGCCAGGTAATTTCCCCTCTTCTATAAATCATCAAAGTGATGGATTCTTTTAACCCCTCCAGGATCAGCTTAAGGAACTGGTTGGGTTGGGAGGAGGTCGCGTTATCGAGAGTCCGAAAAGAGCAAAAGTTCGTGTCGGTCGACTTAAAGCGACAGCATCTTTACCTTCCGTTCTAGAAACGTGGGTTTTAGGTAAAGCTGCTAATTTTTTGATGTATATTTTAGATGTTACTCGTAACATTTGTACCAAAAGATTGAAAGGGCTTCGAAGATGTACTTCATAACGCTGCTGCAAGGTTTACTGCCGAACTAATGAAACGAGTTTTATTATGTTTGGTTTGTTATTCTAGACTCCATAACCGAAAACAACCTCAAGCCCACCAAGGATTACCTGATTACATAGTGCCCGCTTTACGTCGCCTTCTTTATAGGCAGTACTTTATAATAGAGGAGTCGCTTATGTATAAACTGTTGTATACTTTGTTTGTTTAAGTTCGACTTTTGAGTTGAATTTAATGTTTTTTAAGTTTAGTTATAATGAAGTAATTACCTTGACCTTACTTATTGTTTTATCAAGATTTCAATTTAATTTGACATAGTGATTACAGCCCTACTGACTTTGTCTGACTCCGCTTTGTGAGTCTGGTGTGCCATCAAGCGAGTTAGATTTAATACTAACCCTTTACAACTCATCCAACCATGTGCAAAGTTTTGTATTTTAGAATATTTACAAATATAATAAAACAGTTTGACATATTGTGTCTTTTGTATTCATGAGGCCATTTGGTCTACTGCCCTCTACCAACCTCTCATCTTTTTTAGCAAGAGGAAGTTTCGGATGGACTGATGCCAGTTATCTGATTGATCCATACTTCATGCGACGCTATTCTTGTGTACACGCCTGGTTGTCCCGATATGCCACATCTGGCAGATCCAAGTGTAGTTATACCAACTATATACCACTCGCACGTCTGACACAACTGGCACATAAGTGGACCACCACTATCGCCCTGTTAAATGAAATTGGACAAGTATTATACGCCGCCATGTGTGTGGTTTCAACCGATGGTTGACAGTGACATTAATTACCGCGCAATGGTCCATTGTGCTGTTATCGCTAGTAGCGCAGATCATATTTGATTGCAAACTGTCGTATGCCGCTTTGCATGAAACATCACTGACTATCCTGACACTTAATTGTTCCAAGGTTTGAAACTCGTCCGGAATTTCTACCGGCAAAAAATGTGTAGGTATCAGTGAATTACCAGAAAGTTCAGGATTAGGCATTAATGACGATTGACAGGAATTATTAGCAGAAGTAGCAGACAGTTTACTTACCCAAGTTCCAACCAGCTACAAAGCATTTCCACTGCGATGGTACTACTTGCGCGGTACCAGCCAAACAAATAGGTTGAGTTCGTGGGTTTAATGTCACACCTACTGGAAGCTTTAAACGCAAAAGTTTAGTCGTTTTCTCTTGAAGACTATGACTTCCGATACAAAAACATTTTCTAAAACTATAACAATTCATACAGCACAGGCACCTGAACTATGGCAATGTCGTTTTCAATTATATTTTCCACGGCATTAATTGAAAACAGGGGATGCAGAGTTATTGATTGTGCGAAAAATGTGCGTGAATATATTGAGTTGCTTCCTCCAACACGAATCGTGACCTGACTAGCTTCCACGTTCCTGAAATGCAGTGGCGTTATTAATGGATTCGTATCGACTACTTTAAAACGTCTTTGCAGATAGGTATTTTTAGGACTTAAGTTAACATTAAAATACACGGCCATATAACTGCATTAATTAAAAGAAGTAAGATAAACCGCAGATGAAAATATTTAGCCAATTCAGCAATTTACGCAAGGCAATGAGCAGCTGCAATAAGCCATCTTTCAGAAATGAGAACAGCACCGCATGTAGACGTTGGTGTTCGAACATATACCTAAAAATCACCAATTTAGCTTAAAAACGACACAACCTGTAGATGTATAGTAGGCTATACAGCATTTTGCATCTTTATACAAAGTGGTAATTATTGTAAAAAATAGACATTTTTTACCATCCATGGCCACTGCGTCTGTATTGCTTGTTCTTCCACAATGCCGTTATAATCAACTGATATTCCACAAGAGGGTGCGGTTGGCACAATGCAACAACTAGTTGTGGAATTATAGCGCAAAGCATAATTCACTGGGCATCGAATAAAAGAATCTAGAAAATGACAAGAAATTTTGCTCATACTCATTCTAGATCTTTTCTAACAAGCAATTGGCAAAAATATTCCGAAAAGCCACTCCAGGAATAAATCTTTAAAATCTCAACTTCGAATACAGTTTTGTTACTAGCATTGCAAATAACTGTGGGAATCATGCAACAGCATATATTTTATAATGTAAAACAACTTTCCTCGATTCTATGAATAAAGATTAGCCTACTATGCAATCTAGAGCTTCCAGATAACTTATACCACTTACTAGGTAATGTGCAGTTACAATCACTATTTGTGTATTCCGGCTGACACAACCCACAAGTTAGCCGGCAATTTAATGCTACATAGGAAGGAAAGGTAGCGCAGTGAGGGGCAAATACGTCACAATTTCCATTGACAGAGTCGCTGCAAGTCGCATCCACACAAATGCAGTTTCGTTTTTGGACGACACTGCATGGAAAATATGAATACATGTATAATGCTATGATTGCATTTAACTTAAGATTTTGTATTAGAGCAATGTCAAAGTATAGAGGTGATTATGTTCACCAAGTAATCGAACAAACAATTGGGCACTTTTAACCTTTGAATCGTTCTTTTTTAGTGAACATATCAAAAGTTTTCGGAGTACCGGTAGCGCGATTAAATTGTTACGCTAAATATAGCTGTTTTAATTTAAATAATATAATTGTGTTATTAATCAACTAAGCTGTGAAATATTGATATTTCTTGTTTGGTCATTCTGCAATGAGGTTAGTACCATATTTTTCGCTACCCACTGTCAATGAAGAAAAATAATTAATCGATGTATGTTTTTCAGATGACACGTTGATATTTACTATAAGTTATACAGTACAACTGTTAACAATTGCTTTATTACTATGGTATGTGCTTGAACCATGGAGTTATTAATAAGTTACAAAAGAATTCATAATATTGCAAATGAATTTATAAAGTAACAAAATAATATTCGATTACTGACCAAATGCCTAATAATGCTAAAGAGAATGATTATTTCACCGCATGTAGGTCAAGCAGCCCGCTGTTGTAGGCGGTTAGGTTAGGAGAAAAGTCATGCAGCATGTTGGTTATAGCTATTTAAGGTTCTATTGAAGTTAGATTTAAATATTAAATTAGAAGGCAGATTTAAGTTAGATTTAGATTGCCATGTTATAACATTTAATTTAGGTCATTAACAAACTGTGAAAAATAGTTTTGAACGCACGACTTTTTCCATTGAAATAGTGGCAGCCAATTATAAATAGTCAGTTACGGTTACCCCAGCTTCGCTTATAACAAAAACGACATATTGCAAATAATTTCGAATAAAGCTTTTTAAATGTAACACTATACTGTACAATTATATAGAAAATTTTTCGGTTATGAGTAAGCTGTTTTTATTTTTAGGTTTCTGGGATAAGTTAATGCAACATATTTTATTGTTTGCTCATAATCGTAACCTTGCTGCTTTCATTTAAGATTGACATTTACACGACTCCTACGACAAAGCTTTAACCTCTTTCACTAGCCTCAGGCGCGTTTTTTGGCCGTTATAGACCTACAAACCTGCAAGGTCCCTCATAACAATCGGTCGTTTGTCGAGCAGAATTCGGACATTCTCTGTTAGAGCACAGACGAATGCGGAATCGTTCACCAGTTCCACATGACACAGTACACGGAGACCATTGAGACCAATCGTCCTGCTCTAAATATGGGAGAAAGTTGTTACTAAATGCAGTTCTGTTGGTAAATTTACTAAATTATACAAGAGGCGTGACAAAAATGAGTTAGCATCAGTGACGCTCTTAGCAACACAAATCGGCATGTCGCTTGATAATTGTGCAACACATTTGCTCAGCATTGTTTCGTTGTAAAATTTTTGATCTTTCCCCTTCTGTTCATCTGGCTTAGTTTTTTTTGTGACATAGTTTTGTTACCAACCCTTGTTATTTTGTTGCTCTGTATTGCACGTTTTTGGAACGCCGGGGAGTTTATTGCCACACAATTGGTGATAGCACAGAAATGAAGCAACGAAATAACTCGAAATTCTAGGTGAAGCGCTGCTGCAGATTCCCATCGAGTGTTTCCGAATTTTTCAAGGAGTCTGCGGTCAAGATGTAATGTCGCGACGAAAAATCGTTCAACGGCAGAAGTGCTCCAAGAGCTACTCCCAGAAAATGGAGGATGACCTCAAGTGCTTGTCACAACGAAAACAAGTGAAAAATATGGATGGGTAAGACAAATAAATCAGTACTTCTATACCAGCATATCCTCATTCACCTCGATGATCGAGTTCGGCTCAGCAAGCAACAAACACTGTGGAGGAACAAGTTGTGATTCCTTCACTATGACAACTCCCCCGCACACAAGGTGATTAGTGTCAGGCAACATTTTGCAAAAAAAGCAGGTCACAGCTCATTTCGACTAATTTCTGTATACCACAGATTTGAGCCATGTTATTGTTGGCTTTTCGACAGAACCGTGTGTTTAAACTTATTTCACCTCTCGTGAGAAGATCCAAGCCTCTATGACGATTGAACTAAATAGTAGCCTATCATAAAAGAGCACTTTTCCAAATGATTCCTTTGGTGGCGGAATCAAATGGAGAAGTGCATAAATTTTAAGGGGAAATATACTTTGAATTGAAAAAGCATTAAATTATTCGCAAATGGTGTGATAAAATTGTTATGAAAACATTGACGTTTCCTTTTTGTCACACCTCTGGTGGAGGGATGGGGAGAAACAAACGTTAGATTTAAATCATGTTATACGATTTAAAATAAATATAAGCATTTCATGAAGTTAACCTTACCAACTAGTAAGCAACCAATTAATGTCGACCTTGATAAATAACATTCATATGTATTGCGCAAATCCGGGATGTAATTGCCACATTCCTTTTGAATGTGAGCCAGCAAATTTTTCGAATGGAAATACGTACGTGTTAGACAGGGTTGCGTGTTGCAATTGATTAATTTTGTTGCTACCGAACCGCAGTCTTGATTGATTCCAGTAGAACAGCTCCTTCTTCTTTCTGTAATTCCTCTGCCGCAAATTGCACTACACTGGCTCCAGCTTGTCCATGAATTCCAAAATGGTGCTATGAATAAACAAACGACGTCGTTCATATACATTCCCAAAATGATAACTTTGAAAGGAATAAATGCATACCGACTGAGCTCTTTCAGCCGATGCAACATTTCTTGGCATTTCACAGAGTAATTTTATTTAAGAATCCTATGGAATGTTAAATCAACTATCTTCTATTTGGAATCACGCCATTAATCGAATAACTGGTAAAGCCCTTTGTGAAAGGTCGTTATGAATATAAGTTGCTAACCACTTGGACATGGTTGTGTATTACA